>NW_019942674.1:133938-151486 GCF_002910315.2 Salvelinus sp. IW2-2015 | reverse complement strand
ACCGCTGCCGACCGCATAGACCGCCGTGGAACGCTGGAACCGCCTACCGCCTGACCGCATCGGACCGAGACCGCTAGGACGCTAGACCGCATGGATCCGCTGGCGCGACCGCTGGACCGCTGGACGCTGCCCTAGACCGCTAAGGGAACGCTGACGCTTGAACCGCTAGAAAGCTGACGCAGAGCCTACTGCCACCGCTGGACGCTGGAAACCGCTACGCGACCGCTGACGCGACCCGACCTAGAGTAGATCCGCTACGGTGGACGCTGGAACTGGACGCCTGGCGAGACCGCTAGACCGCTAGTGTGTTCTAGGCCCCTTTTAGCTAGCCAAATGTTGCCATGATATCGCCTACATGTCTGATGGGTGATTTCTATTGGAGAAGCAGTTTTAAACTTTCTTCATACTGTACTGTCTTTGTTATAACAATGGGAGGCGGGAAGGCAGGCAGTCTGCTTATCGGTCTGCATTCCTGAGTGGGAGTTTCGGCAAATTGCAAGATAAATCACCAATCAAATGTATTTATAAAACCTATTTACATCAGCTGATGTCAAAAAGTGCTGTACAGAAACCAGCCTAAAACCCCAAACACAAGCAATGCAGAGTGTAGAAGCACGATGGCTAGGAAAAACTCCCTAGAAAGGCAGGAAGCAAGAACATAAGGAAGAACCTAAGAGGAACCAGGCTCTGAGGGGGTGGCCAGTCCTCTTCTGGCTGTGCCGGGTGGAGATTAATTACAGTACATGGCCAAGATGTTCAAACTTTCATAGATGACCAGCAGGTCAAATATAATAATCATAGTGGTTGGTAGAGGGTGCAATAGGTCAGCACCTCAGATGGGCTATTGGAAAAAGAACAAGGTGTTAACAGGAAACACGCTGGAGGTGCACTAATCCAGAGTCAAACCTGATACCAATCAGAGAAGACAACAATGAATTCAAAAGGCACAATAAGCTCGGAGTTCACCTCCACACTACTATACAGTTAACCCACATTTTCCCATTCCTTAGACCAAAAATCTTCTGGCTGCCATAGCCCTAGTCGGTATTAAATAGAACGTTGCCGGCCCCACAAAACCCCTTGGGGGAAACAACCCAAAGTGCATTGGTAACCCCACTGGCTCACAGCAAAAATATGACCTTTTTCAAATGCAATTTCTCTGTTATCTTTACAAATTACTCAATTACAAAACTATGTTTAAGGAAAAAGCTACAACATTGCTGCTTGCCCGAGCATTCTCACTAACTACATAATATTCTAAGGCCTCATGCCCTTTTCGTTAGGGTTAACACTCAGTCCCTTTATCGTTAGGGTTAACCCCTCATGCCCTTACTATGGGGTTAACCCTCATGCCCCTTTATCGTTAGGGTTAACCCTCATGCCCCCCTTTATCGTTAGGGTTAACCCTCATGCCCCTTTATCGTTAGGGTTAACCCTCATGCCCCTTTATCGTTAGGGTTAACCCTCATGCCCTTTATCGTTAGGGTTAACCCTCATGCCCCTTTATCGTTAGGGTTAACCTCATGCCCCTTATCGTTAGGGTTAACCCTCATGCCCCTTTATCGTTAGGGTTAACCCTCATGCCCCTTTATCATGTTAGGGTTAACCCTCATGCCCCTTTATCGTTAGGTTAACCTCATGCCTTTATCGTTAGGGTTAACCCTCATGCCCTTTATCGTTAGGGTTAACCCTCATGCCCCTTATCGTTAGGGTTAACCCTCATGCCCTTTATCGTTAGGTTAACCCTCATGCCCCTTTATCGTTAGGGTTAACCCTCATGCCCCTTTATCGTTAGGGTTAACCTCATGCCTCTTTATCGTTAGGGTTAACCCTCATGCCCTTTATCGTTAGGGTTAACCCTCATGCCCCTTTATCGTTAGGGTTTAACCCTCATGCCCCTTTATCGTTAGGGTTAACCCTCATGCCCCTTTATCGTTAGGGTTAACCCTCATCCCTTTATGTTAGGGTTAACCCTCATGCCCCTTTATCGTTAGGGTTAACCCTCATGCCCCTTTATCGTTAGGGTTAACCCTCATGTCCCTTTATCGTTAGGGTTAACCCTCATGCCCCTTTATCGTTAGGGTTAACCCTCATGCCCCTTTATCCTTGTTCAGGGTTAACCCTCATGCCCCTTTATCGTTAGGGTTAACCCTATCCCCTGTTTATCGTTAGGTTAACCCTCATGCCCCTTTATCGTTAGGGTTAACCCTCATGCCCCTTTATCGTTAGGGTTAACCCTCATGCTCCTTTATCGTTAGGGTTAACCCTCATGCCCCTTTATCGTTAGGGTTAACCCTCATGCCCCTTTATCGTTAGGGTTAACCCTCCATCGCTTTATCGTTAGGGTTAACCCTCATGCCCCTTTATCGCTTAGGGTTAACCTCATGCCCCTTTATCTTAGGGTAACCCTCATGCCCCTTTATCGTTAGGGTTAACCCTCATGCCCTTTATCGTTAGGGTTAACCCTCATGCCCTTTATCGTTAGGTTAACCCTCATGCCCCTTTATCGTTAGGGTTAACCTCATGCCTCTTATTTAGGTTAACCCTCATGCCCTTTATCGTTAGGGTTAACCCTCATCCCTTTATCGTTAGGGTTAACCCTATGCCTCTTATCGTTAGGGTTAACCCTCATGCCCCCTTATCGTTTAGGGTTAACCCTCATGCCCCTTTATCGTTAGGTTAACCCTCATGCCCCCTTTATCGTTAGGGTTAACCCTCATGCCCCTTTATCGTTAGGTTAACCTCATGCCCTTTATCGTTAGGGTTAACCCTCATGCCCCTTTATCGTTAGGTTAACCCCATGCCCCTTTATCGTTAGGTTAACCCTCATGCTCTTTATCGTTAGGGTTAACCCTCAATGCCCCTTATCGTTAGGTTAACCTCATGCCCCTTATCGTTGGGAACCCCATGCCCCTTTATCGTTAGGTTAACCCTCATGCCCCTTTATCGTTAGGGTTAACCCTCATGCCCCTTTATCGTTAGGGTTAACCCCATCATGCCCCTTTATCGTTAGGGTTAACCTCATGCCTCTTATCGTTAGGGTTAACCCTCATGGCCCCTTTATCGTTAGGGTTAACCCTCATGCCCCTTTATCGTTAGGGTTAACCCTCATGCCCCTTTATCGTTAGGTTAACCCTCATGCCCCTTATCATTAGGGTTAACCCTCATGCCCCTTTATCGTTAGGTTATAACCCTCATGCCCCTTTATCGTTAGGTTAACCCTCATGCCCCTTTATCATTAGGGTTAACCCTCATGCCCCTTTATCGTTAGGGTTAACCCTCATGCCCCTTTTCATGACGGTGCTTTCTGTGTAACAAAAAAATCTAGGACAAATATTATTTTTTTTCCCAAGGAGTGACTGATGGACCTCTTCAGCTAGCTGGGAGATGGGCCTAGCATGCTAGCTCAAGGCTAATTGGTGCTTTCTTTGTGACAGAGACGTAGCCAGGAGTAGCAACTCGGATTGCAGCTAGGTAGCTGCGATGATCCAGGTGAAAAGGTTCAGGGCTTGCGGTAGGAATCCGGGGATATGGAGAGAAAATAAGACTGGTATGCTCTGGATTGAATCGCGTTGTGCGAACTGGCATGAGATTTCCGAGCTAGAGGTCAGCTGATGACCGCTAGCAATGGTTAGCTGACTACTAGCTAGTAGCTAGTTAGCTGGCTAGCTTCTGTTGGGGGATTCCGGTTCGAAAGTAAGGAAAAATACTTTAGAAAATAGCAGATCCACATTGGGTGAGGCGGGTTGCAGGAGAGTATATTGAAGTTGAAGGTTTAGGAAAAATATAAAAAAGATTTGCGAAAAAAAATATATAAAAGATATATACACGGGACAAGACGAGGACAAAGATGTCTGACTGCTACCACATCTTTTGATGAGCATGATCTTATTTCTATTAGAGCATGTTGGATGACTGTCATTCATATTCCATTCACCAAGATCAATGTAACATTGATAGGTTTAGGCTACTACACATTATAATGACAGTTTCCCTATACCCATCATGAGGTTGCTACAACCTAGCCTATGAATGAAAGGTTACAATGTAGGGGAGAGAGAAAAATGTAAGTAATCACAGTGATGGTGATACATTTAATATYGCCTCACACACTCTTGCCTGCATCTAGCTGATCTAGATCTAGAATTGAATCATTAGTCCAGCAGTTGCAAGAGAGAGTTTCTATTGGACAAAGTCAGGTATGTTTATCCCTGTTTCGTTTCGTTCATTCCGTTTATGAAACGTTTTTCAACAGAATCGGCAGAATGAAAACACCTCTGATCACACGCAAACAGCATGACCCCTTTGCTCATTATATTCTTCTTGCACCTATGTGTTCTCCTCCTCTCACCTTTTCCCTTCACTTGTAGACTTCAGTACACAACACATCAGCTGTCTGGGACCAGGCAAAAAAAGCTTTCCAACCCAAATCTTCATATCATAACTGCTAACTGCTACACACAGCCTACATCGTTGTCAGCATATTAACTAACGTCAACTTAGCTACTAGAACTAACACGTTAGTAAACCCGCGGTACACTGTACAGTCAGCAAGCGGTTTAGCAGTTACACTGGTGTGCCCCAGTGGCAATACATTAAAAGCTTACCTTGGCTTGGAAGAGTTGCAGTGTTGGATCTCCATAGCCAGCTAGCTAACATTCCTAGCTGCATTCGCTAGGTAAGTAAGTGAAAGTGTAAAAAATATGCAAAATATAGCTAGCTCGCTCTCTCTCTTGCTCTCTTGCTTCTGCTTCATTTTTGAAGAAATGTATTTGTTCAAAACTGTTAAACTATTGTCTTTCTCTCTTTGAGTCAGCTACTCACCACATTTTATGCACTGCAGTGCTAGCTAGCTGTAGCTTATGCTTTCAGTACTAGATTAATTCTCTGATCCACTGATTGGGTGGACAACATGTCAGTTCATGCTGCAAGAGCTCTGATAGGTTGGAGGACATCCTCCGGAAGTTGTCATAATTACTGTGTAAGTCTGACAAATAAGTCTGACAAATAAACTTTGATTTGATTTGAGTCTATGGAAAAGGGTGAGAACCATGAGCCTCCTAGGTTTTGTATTGAAGCCAATGTACCCAGAAGAGGACGGAAGCTAGCTGTCCTCCGGCTACACCATGGTGCTACCCTACACAGTGCTGTTGAGGCTACTGTAGACCTTCATAGCAAAACAGCGTGTTTTAATCAATTATTTGATGACGTGAATATATTCAGTGTAGTTTTATCTAAAAAGGCTAACTTTCTGAATGTTTCATTATATTTATGAAATTTACTGAGGATGGTCCTACCTTTCCTACTCTGAGGAGACTCCACTACACAGCGGATTCAAATAATCAACTAATGATCAGAATATCTATATTAGATAGCCTACGTTAGATATTATAAACAGGGTAGATTGGCTCCTGGTTGTGGACTGCCTTAAAATGATTGTATTTCAGACAATATACCACAGGTATGACAAAAATATATATTTTTACTGTTCTAATTATGTTGGTAGAAAAGGACATACGCACATCATTAAAAATGTAGGTGTTGGGCTAATAAAGATGACCTGTAAAGAACAGGAAGGCCCGCACACTGTCTATGCTCCCAATTCACTCCAACATTTGGGAGATAAAGTACAGCCCGACAGTAGGTGATACTGTTGGTTCATTGATTGTGCAGGGCTGCTTACAGTTATCCTACAATTATAGTGGACTTGTATTTTGAATGGCCTAGTAATAGGGCATTTTTTTATATTTTCATAACTAATTGTTTGGAATATTACCTTTGCTATACAGAATATCATGCGTTTCCATCTCTTCCTCTCTCCCCTTTTTCCTTTCTTGGGCGTGCAGAGGGGCTGTCAGCAGTTTAGTGAAATATGTTTCTTGGTGAAAAACATGTTACTGTTGATGTTCCCGAATAGATTTCTCTTGGTTTCCCAAATTAAGCACTGGGTAGCTGCCAGGACCAGGGGGCAGAATTTCACTTGTCCCACAGCGAGAGAAGCTCCTCTAACAGTGATATGGAGTGAAATAAACGTTTGTATATTTATTTCTCAGCTGCTCATATTAAGCACAGCTCTGCTATAAAACCAAAGTAGACCGGCGGAAAGCGCGGCTTCCATTTGATATTTGAGTCCACACAGATGTATTGTTTCCCCCTCCGCTGTTCCTGCCCTATTTGATAATGGGCCATTCTAAATAAAAACATTTTTTACATAAAGACAAGATTCAATTGAGAATAGTGTGATGGGTGAAAGTATGATATGTGCAGCCTAAGTTAAGGAACAGAGCATATGCTTTTTTTGCGACTGTCCCCCACCATGCAGCCCGTATATGTTTGGATTTCTAAGACATTCTAAGGTTTGTATCATTCACAACTAAAGTTGCCAATTAACTCTAAATCTTACATATAGGACCTGTTTCAAAATGATGACTTTTACTCTCAACATAGACACTACATATGTGCACTCGCTCCGAAATGGGAAAAATATCCTTTCTATTTCATTCAGTTCAATTATATTCTTCTTAATATAAAATCATATAATATCAAATGTTGGCACAGGACATAAGCATATCTAGTCTGATAAATGAACAAGCCTACAGCCTATGGCAAGGAGCATAGCCAGATAACATACAGTATCTAGTCTGATAAATGAACAAGCCTACAGCCTATAGCAAGGAGCATAGCCAGATAACATACAGTAGGCCAACTTCAATTCTCTGTTCTTATGAAATACATTTTCTTCATATTATGTTTCTTTGGACTTGACTAAAATAAATAGCGGATGTATTGTGACGGTGTATAATGCCTTTATTTATTCAACTTTTTAAATGTACGTGTTTCCAAAGGCGTGCATCATGTTGTTGGAGAATGGCGACACAGGGGGGGCGCCAGAGGGGGGCGCCAGAGGGGGCGCCAGGGGGGGGCGCCAGAGGGGGGCGCCAGGGGGGGCGCCAGAGGGGGGCGCCAGGGGGGCGCCAGAGGGGGGCGCCAGAGGGGGGCGCCAGAGGGCCGCCAGAGGGGGCGCCAGAGGGGCGCCAGAGGGGGGCGCCAGAGGGGGCCGCCAGAGGGGGCGCCAGAGGGGCCGCCAGAGGGGCCGTCAAGAGGGGGCGCCAGGGGGGGCCGCCAGGGGGGCGCCACAGGGGGCGCCAGAGGGGGGCGCCGGGGGGGGCGCCACAGGGGGCGCCAGGGGGGGCCGTCAGAGGGGGCCGTCAGAGGGGGCGCCCAGAGGGGGGCGCCACAGGGGGGCGCCAGGGGGGCCGTCAGAGGGGGCGCCAGAGGGGGGCGCCAGGGGGGGCCGCCAGGGGGGGGCGCCACAGGGGGCGCCAGAGAGGGGGCGCCGGGGGGGGGCCACAAGCGGGGCGCCAGGGGGGCCGTCAGAGGGGGCCGTCAGAGGGGGGCGCCAGAGGGGGGCGCCACAGAGGGGGCGCCAGGGGGGCCATCAGAGGGGGGCGCCAGAGGGGGGCGCCAGAGGGGGGCGTCAGAGGGGGGGCGCCAGAGGAGGGGCCAGAGGGGGGCGCCAGAGGGGGGGGCAGAGGGGGGCCGCCAGAGGGGGGCGCCAGAGGGGATGGCTGCCGTTTCACAGGCTCCTAACCAACTGTGCTATTCTGTGTGTTATTTTGCATTGTTTGTAACGTGTTTTGTATATAATGTTTCTGCCACCGTTTCTTATGACCGAAAATAACTTCTGGGCATCAGAACAGCGATCACTCATGTCGGACTGGAGGAAGATTATTCTTTAACAAATGGGGGTGAAAGATTTAGGCTCCTCCCGGATCCGCCCAAATCCCCGTCATTCGCACAAAGAGGAGACGCCGATACAGGGTGCACAGATCTGGGTGCTTGTTAAGAATTTGTCGGCGAGTGGATAATCCACCTTTACCATCCATCCTACTGGCAAACGTACAATCACTGGAGAATTAACTCGATGAGCTCCGTTCGAGACTATCCTACTAACAGACATTTAAAACGGTAATATCTTATGTTTCACAGAGTCGGGGCTGAACAACAACATTAATAATATACAGTTGACTTGATTTTCTGTGTATCGGTAACACAGAACAGCTGCCTCCGGTAAGACAGAACAGCTGCCTCCGGTAAGACAGAACAGCTGCTCCGGTAAGACAGAAACAGCTGCCTCCGCTGGTAAGACAGAACAGCTGCCTCCGGTAAGACAGAACAGCTGCCTCCGGTAAGACAGAACAGCTGCCCCGGTAAGACAGAACAGCTGCTCCGGTAAGACAGAACAGCTGCCTCCGGTAAGACAGAACCGCTGCCTCCGGTAATAAGGGTTGGAGGTCAGTGTCTATTTGTCAACAGCAGCTGGTGCACACAATCTAATATTAAGGAAGTATCGAGGTTTTGCTCAACTGAGGTAGAGTACCTCATGATAAGCTGTAGACCACACTATTTACCAAGAAAGTTTTCATCTATATTTTATAGCTGTCTATTTACCACCACAAATGATGCTGGCACTAAGACTGCACTTAATGAGCTGTATAAGGTCATAAGCAACAACAAAAGGCTCATCCAGAGGTGGTGCTCCTAGTGCCGGGAACTTTAATGCAGGGAAACTTCAATCATTTAGCCTAATTAAACCGCCACACTTTTACATGACAATAACTCGCTGACACAATTTCATGACTGCCACAACCCTAACCCTAACCCTAACCTGATCCTTTCTCATATTTAAACCTAACCTGATCCTTTCTCATATTTAAACCTAACCTGATCCTTTCTTCATATTTAAACCTAACCTGATCCTTTCTACTTTAAACCTAACCTGATCCTTTCTAATTTAAACTAACCTGATCCTTTATCATTTAAACCTAACCTGAGCCTTTTCTCATATTTAAACCTAACCTGATCCTATCTTCATATTTAAACCTAACCTGATCCTTTTTCATATTTTAACCTAACCTGATCCTTTATCATTTAAACCTAACCTGAGCCTTTCTAATTTAAACCTAACCTGATCCTTTCTCATTTAACCTAACCTGATCCTTTCTCATATTTAAACGTAACCTGATCCTTTCTAATTAAACCTAACCTGATCCTTTCTCATTTAAACCTAACCTGATCCTTTCTCTTTAAACTAACCTACCTTTCTCATTTAAACCTAACCTGATCCTTTCTCATTTAAACCTAACCTGATCCTTTCTCATTTAAACCTCTGATCCTTTTCTCATATTTAACCTAACCTGATCCTTTCTCATATTTAAACCTAACCTGACTTTCTAATTTAAACCTAACCTGATCCTTTCTCATATTTAACCCTAACCTGATCCTCTCATATTTAACCCTCTCCCCTTTTCTCATATTTAACCCTCTCCCCTTTTCTCATATTTAACCCTCTCCCCTTTTTCTCATATTTAACCCTCTCCCCTTTTCTCATATTTAACCTCCCCCTTTTCTCATATTTAACCTCTCCCTTTTCTCATATTTACCCCTCCCCTTTTCTCATATTTAACCCTCACCCTTTTCTATATTTAACCCTTCCCTTCTCATATTTAACCTCTCCCTTTCTCATATTACCCTCTCCCCTTTTCTCATATTTAACCCTCTCCCCTTTTCCTCATATTTAACCCTAACCCCTTTTCTCATATTTAACCTCTCCCCTTTTCTCATATTTAACCCTCTCCCCTTGTCTCATATTAACCCTCTCCCCTTTTCTCATATTTAACCCTCTCCCCTTCCAATTTACCTCCTTTCAATATAATCCTAACCCCTTTTCTTCATATTCCCTCTCCCCTTTTCTCATATTTTAACCCTCTCCCCTTCTCCATATTTAACCCTCTCCCTTTCTCATATTTAACCTATACCCTTTTCTTATATTTAACCCTCTCCCCTTCTCTATTGACTTCTCCCTTTTCTCATATTTAAACCCTCTCCCTTTTCTCATATTAAGCCCTCTCCCCTTTTCTATATTTAACCCATCGTTTATATGGACCCTAACCTTAATTTATCATATTTAAACTCATCCTTTATTCTTATTGATCTAATAGACCAGGATGTGTACCAGGTTCCTGAATGTAAATTCAATCAAAATAAACAGGCTTGTGAAAATTGTTTTTAAAACCGGCTTCAGATGTCTTGTCCCAAGGCCGACCAGGAAGAACTCACCCACAGTCGTTTGACAGTAAAAAGATTAGTGGTTGTGGTTACCATTCACCTTGAAACCCGGGAAGGTCCTGGGGCATGGCATGAAATTATTCAAAGTCCATTGACCCTATTAAAATGAATGGGGCAAGCGATGGAAGACTAAACAGGAAGACCTATAGCCCTACATGCTCCTAGTTCTGTTAGAGTGGTTAAGCTATCTATTAGCTATCTGTGTCCCAGGTATGCCAATTCCTTTTTATATAGGATGATACACAATTGAATATTGTTGGAATTAATGTTAATTATTTATGATTAAATGTTCAAGACCGACATCCTGGCTAGATTAAATGAACATACTCTTTGAATTAGAGTGCTGTCCTAAATTAAAACTATTTGCTTAAACAGGTTGTTTTTCGATTTGAGAAATGTCCGAGACAATAACAATCCCCCTGTATTGAAATACACAACTACAGTGGGGAGAACAAGTATTTGATACCACTGCCGATTTTTCAGGTTGTCCTACTACAAAGCATGTAGAGGTCTGTAATTTTTATCATAGGTACACTTCAACTGTGAGAGACGTAATTCTAAAACAAAAATCCAGAAACACCAATTGTATGATTTAAGTAAATTAAATTTGCATTTTATTGCATGACATAAGTATTTGATACATCAGAAAAGCAGACTTAATATTTGGTACAGAAACCTTTGTTTGCAATTACAGAGATCATACGTTTCCTGTAGTTCTTTACCAGGTTTCACACACTGCAGCAGGGATTTTGGCCCCACTCCTCCATACAGACCTTCTCCAGATCCTTCAGGTTTCGGGGCTGCGCTGGGCAATACGGGACTTTCAGCTTCTCCAAAGATTTCTTGTTGGGTTCAGTCTGGAGACTGGCTAGGCCACTCCAGGACCTTGAGATGCTTCTTACGGAGCCACTCCTTAGTTGCCCTGGGCTGGTGTGTTTTGGGTCGTTGTCATGCTGGAAGACCCAGCACGACCCATCTTCAATGCTCTTACTTGAGGGAAGGAGGCTGTTGCCAAGATCTTGCGATACATGGCCCCATCCATCCTCCCCTCAATACGGTTGTAGTCGTCTCCTGTCCCCTTTGCAGAAAAAGCATCCCCAAAGAATGATGTTTCCATCTCCATGGCTTCACGGTTGGGATGGTGTTCTTGGGGTTGTACTCATCCTTCTTTCTTCCTCCAAAACACCGCGAGTGGAGTTTAGGACCAAAAAAGCCTCTATTTTTTGTCTTCATCAGACCACATGACCTTTCTCCCATTCCTCCTCTGGATCAATCCAGATGGTCATTTGGCAAACTTCAGACGGGCCTGGACATGCGCTGGCTTGAGCAGGGGGACC
Organism: Salvelinus sp. IW2-2015; assembly: GCF_002910315.2. Lineage (NCBI taxonomy): Eukaryota > Metazoa > Chordata > Actinopteri > Salmoniformes > Salmonidae > Salvelinus > Salvelinus sp. IW2-2015. The sequence goes on along the minus strand of NW_019942674.1, from coordinate 140,021 downwards.
TTGGCGTGCGCTGCAGGATTTTAATCCATTGACGGTCGTAGTGGTTTACTAATGGTTTTCTTTGAGGACTGTGGGTCCCAGCTCTCTTCAGGTCATTGACCAGGTCCTGCCGTGTAGTTCTGGGCTGATCCCTCGACCTTCCTTTCATGATCATTGAATGCCCACGAGGTGAGATCTTGCATGAGCCCCAGAGCGAGGTGTGAATTGACCATCATCTTGAACTTCTTCCATTTCTAATAATTGCGCCAACCAGTTGTTGCCTTCTCACCAAGCTGCTTCCCTATTGTCCTGTAGCCCATCCAGCCTGTGCAGGTCTACAATTTTATCCTTGATGTCCCTACACAGCTCTCTGGTCTTGGCCCATTGTGGAGAGTTTGAGTCTGTTTGATTGAGTGTGTGGACAGGTGTCTTTTTATACAGGTAACGAGTTCAAAACAGGTGCAGTTAATACAGGTAATGCAGTGGAGAAACAGGAGGGCTTGCTTAAAAGAAAAACGAACAAGGTCTGTAGAGCCGGAAATGTCTTCTCGTTGGTTAAGTGAATCAAGATACTTATGTCATGCAATAAAATGCAAATTAATTAGACTTAAAAACTCATACATGTTGATTTTCTGAGATTTTTTGTTTTAGAATTACGTCTCTCACAGTTGAAGTTGTACCTTGATACACAATTACAGACCATCTACATGCTTTGTAATAGGAAAACTGCAAAAATCGGCCAGTGTATCAAATACTTGTTTCTCCCCACTGTATATGCTAATATACTATTATGTATTTGAGTATTTCTAAACCTTAGACCTAATTTCTTTTCCACTTTTTGTGGGTTTCTGTCAAAAATTATGACGACTTGTGGGCCGTGATTGAAGCCGTCGTAAGTGTTTCCTTCAGAACAGTTTTATCTGTCACCCACAGCGGTGCTAGCATTTTAACCAGCACCCAGCAGCAGGTGGTTCGACTTACCTGTCAACCCACAAGCAGGTGTGTTTCCTTCAAGAACATTTTAATCCCTGTCAAGCCCAGCAGCAGCGTGTGTTTCCTTCAAACATTTTAAATCCCTGTCCAACCCAGCAGCAGCGGTGTTTCCTTCAGAACATTTTAATCCCTGTCAAGCCCCAGCAGCAGGTTGTTTCCTTCAGAACATTTTAATCCCTGTCAAGGCCCACAGCAGTGTTCCTTCAGAACACATTTTAATCCCTGTCAGTCCGCCGAGCAGCAGGTGTGTTTCCTTCAGAACATTTTTAATCCCTGTTTCAACCCAGCAAGCAGGTTGTGTTCCTTCAGAACATTTATAAATCCCTGTCAAGGCCCAGCAGGCAGGTGTGTTCTCCTTTCAGAACATTTTAATCCCTTGTCCAAGACCAGCAGCAGAGTGTTTCCTTCAGAACATTTTATCCCCTGTCAAGCCCAGGCAGCAGGTGTGTTCCTTTCAGAACATTTTAACTCCCTGTGTCAAGACCCAGCAGCACGACGTGTTTCCTCAAAGAACTTTTATCCCTTGTCAAGCCCAGCAGCAGGTTGTTTTTCACTTCAGAACATTTTTAAACCCTGTCAAGCCCAGCACAGGTGTCTTGTTTCCTTTCAGAACATCTTAACTTCCTGTCAAGCCCAGCCGAGCAGGGTGGTGTTTCCTTTCAGAAACATTTTATTAATCCCTGTCAGCACCAGCAGCAGGTTGATGTTTCACCTTCAGAAACATACTTTTAATCCCTCGTCCAACGCGACCGCAGCAGCAGGTGTGTTTCCTGTCAGAACATTTTAATCCCTGTCAAACCCAGCCAGGCAGCCGTCTTGTTTCCGCAGAAACAATATTTAATTCCCTGTCAAGCCCAGCCGCAGGTGATGTTTCCTTCAGAACATTTTAATCCCTGTCAAGCCCCAGCAGCAGGTGTTCGTCGACTTTCACCCGTTCGACCCAGAGGGGTCTTCACAATTTTAAATCCCTGTCAAGGCCCCAGCAGCAGGGTGTTTCCTTTCAGAACATTCTAACACTCAACCCCTTTCCTTAAAATGAATCCTCAAGCCGAAGCAGTGTACTCGCTATGTTCTCCTTCAGAACTATTTAATCCCTGTCAAGCCCAGCAGCAGGTGCATGTTTCTCTTCAGCAACATTTTCCAATCCCTGTCAACACTACCCATCAGCACAGCAGGTGTTGTTTCTCAGCACACACTTTTAATCCCTGTCAAGCCGCAAGCAGCCACGGGTGTCTGTTTCCTTCCAGAACATTTTAATCCCTGGGTCAAGCCCAGCAGCAGGAGTGTGTTTCCTTCAGAAACCAAGTTTACTAAATCCCTGTCAAGCCCAGCTCAGAACAGTGGTGTTTCTCTTCAGAACTTTAAGTCCCCTGTCAAGTCCCCAGCAGCACGGTGATGTTTCTTCAGACATTTTAATCCCTGCTCAAGCCAGCAGCAAGTGTGGTTTCCTCAGAAAACATTTAAATCCCTGTTCAAGGCCCAGCAGCAGGTGTGTTTCCTTCAGAACATTTTAAATCCCTGTCAAGCCCAGCAGCAGAGTGTGTTTCCTTCAGAACATTTTACATCCCCTGTCAAGCTCCAGCAGCAGGTGCTGTTTCCTTCAGAACTTTTATCCCTCGTCAACAGCCCAGCAGCAAGTGGTGTTTCCTTTCAGAACATTTTAATTCCCTGATCAAGCCCAGCAGCAGGGTGTGGTTTCCCTTCCAGAACATTTTTTAATCCCTGTCAAGCCCAGCCAGGCAAGTGTGTTTCCTTCAGAAACATTTTATCCCTGTCAAGCCAGCAGCAGGTGAAAAGGCTGACAGTTAGTAATATCTCTTGCACACTATGACAGTTAAATAGGATTACACAATTAATCATATACACTGCTATTGCCATTCTTTAATATTTCAGTGTCTGAAATGTAACCATATATTCCAAAATATGTGTTATATTAGTTGTCTATTTCTTTGATCAGAGGGTCAATTTTTTGAGAGAGGATAGAGGTGCGGTTATCTCTCTGTGTGTCACTTGAATAGGCTTGATATGTCGTCCAGGTGTGTCACAAACAATAGGATGTTATATTTAGTTTTATCATTGAGACACAGATTTGCGGCCCCGGGCTCACTGGCTTTACTTACAACATGTGATTGGTTGTCGCGCAAGAGACACATTTGGATTATGTCTGTTCGTCTTTACGGTTTATTCTGCACGTGAACAACGCAAAAATAGCCTTCTTATACAATAAAACAGTCGCAAGTTAATATTGAGTTATGTAAAAACATCAAACAAAAGGGTACCACAGATAATAGATCTCATCATTCATCATTCTCAATGAAAAATGATATACAATAGCCTTAATCATTCGATAGGGCCTAGATAATACACATATACATCCACCTGCATAGTAAGTAACATGATAAATTCACACCTGCTTGTAATTGGAAAATGATAATTCCACCTGCCTAGTATAACACTGATAATCCACCAGTCTAGTAATTAACATGTAATCCAACCTGCTAGTATTAACATGATAATCCACCTGCTAGTAATAACTTGATAATCCACCTAGCTAATAATTAACATGATTAATTCCACCTGCTAGTAATAACATGATAAATCCACCTGCTAGTAATGAACACGATAATCCAACCTGCTAGTAATGACATGATAATCCGCCTCTGCTAGTAATGACATGATAATCCACCTGTTTGTAATAACATGATAATCCACCTGCTAGTAATAACATGATTAATCCACCTGCTAGTAATAACATGTAACCCACCTGCTAGTAATAACATGAAATCCACGTGTTAATGACACGATAAACGCTTCATGCATAATCCACCTGCCTAGTAATGACACGATAATCCCACCTGCTAGTAATGACATGATAATCCACCTGCTAGTAATACATGATAATCCACCGCTAAGTAATAAACATGATAATCACACCTGCTAGTAAATGACATGATAATCCACCTGCTAGTTAATGACATGATAATCCAACCTGCTAGTAATGACACGATAATCCAACCTGCTAGTAATGGACATGATAATCCACCTGCTAGTAAATGACATGATAATCCCACCTGCTAGTAACACCATGATATACACCTGCTAGTAATTGACCACTTGATAATCCACCTGCTAGTAATGACACGATAATCCACCTGCATTTGTCATGTAACATAGGCTATAGCTTTTTATCATGGAACAACATAACTAAAACATGCAGGCCATTCTTTACCCATTCAGTATGATACACTACATGACCAAAGGTATTGGACACCTCCTCGTCCAACATCTCATTCCAAAATTCATGGGGCATTAATATGGAGTTGGTCCCCCTTGCTGCTATAACAAGCCTCCACTCTTCTGGGAAGGGCTTTCCACTTAGATGTTGGAACATTGCTGCTATAACGCCTCTCCACTCTTCTGGGAAGCTTTTCCACTAGATTTGGAACATTGCTGCCTATAACAGCCTCCACTCTTCTGGGGAAGGCTTTCCACTAGATGTTGGAAACATTGCTGCTATAACAACCTCCCACTCTTCTGGGAAGGCCTTTCCACTAGATGTTGGAACATTGGCGCTATTAACAACCTCCACTCTTCTGGGAAGGCTTTTCCACTAGATGTTGGAACATTGCTGCTATAACAACCTCCACTCTTCTGGGAAGGCTTTCCACTAGATGTTGGAACATTGCTGAGGGGACTTGCTTCCATTCTGCCTCAAGACCATTAGTGAGGTCATGCACTGATGTTGGGCGATTAGGCCTGGCTCGCGGTCCAATTCATCCCAAAGGTGTTCGATGGGGTTGAGGTCAGGGCTCTGTGCAGGCCAGTCAAGTTCTTCCACACCGATCCGGACAAACCATTTCTGTATGGACCTCGCTTTGTGCACGGGGAAATTGTTATGCTGAAAGAGAAAAGGGCCTTCCCCAAACTGTTGCCGCAAAGTTGGAAACACAGAATCATCTAGAATGTCATTGTATGCTGTAGCGTTAATATTTCACTTTACTGGAACTATGGGTCCTATAGGCCGAAAAACAGCYCCAGACCATTATTCCTCCTCCACCAAACTTTACAGTAGGCACTATGCATTTGAGCAGGTAGCATTCTCCTGGCATCCGCCGAACCCAGATTTGTCCGTCAGACTGCCAGATGGTGAAGCATGATTCATCACTCCAGAGAATGCGTTTCCACTGCTCCAGAGTCCAATGGCGGCGAGCTTTACACCACTCCAGCCGACGCTTGGCATTGCACATCGTGATCTTAGGCTTGTGTGCAGCTGCTCGGCCATTGAAACCCATTTCATGAAGCTCCCGACGAACAGTTTTTGTGCTTCCAGAGGAAGTTTGGAACTCGGTTGTTAGTGTTGCAACCAAGGACCGACAATTTTGACATGCTCTCAGCACTCGATGGTCCCGTTCTGTGAGCTTGTGTGGCCTACCACTTCGCTGCTGAGCCATTGTTGTACCTAGACGTTGCCACTTCACAATAGACCCTTTTCCAGTACACGATGCACAGATGTCACGCACAGATGTCACGACTCTTAGCGGCAGTAAGAAAGCCATCGCCATCTGGGCTCATTCAACATCGACTAGATTTACTTCTTTATTACTTCTACTTATATTAAGCAGGACATTAAGCAGGACATTCAAAAGTAGTGTGAAATGCACTCATAAGCAACATGTAAATTGTTCTGCCACCAACGTGTTGTTTGTAAACTCAGAAAGTGGTCTATAACAGCACCTACAGTTGACCGGGGCAGCTCCAGCAGGGCAGAAATTTGACAAACTGACTTGTTGGAAAGGTGGTATCCTATGATGGTGCCACGTTGAAAGTCACTGAGCTCTTCAGTAAGGCCATTCTACTGCCAATGTTTGTCTGTGGAGATTGCATGTCTGTGTGCTCGATTTTATACACCTGTCAGCAACGGGTGTGGCTGAAATAGCCAAATCCACTAAATTGAAGCAGTGTCCACATACATTTGTAAATATAGTGTACTTTTTTAGGAGATATTGGTTATTCTGAACGCAGCTGCTGTATCCTGCTGTATCCTGCTGTATCCTGCTGTATCCTGCTGTATCCTGCTGTATCCTGCTGTATCCTGCTGTATCCTGCTGTAT
>NW_019942674.1:118637-132366 GCF_002910315.2 Salvelinus sp. IW2-2015 | reverse complement strand
TATACTGTGACTCTGTGATCTTTGGAGGTGTCCTGCATCTTCTCGTCGCAATAAAGAATTTCCTAAACTTCCCTGATGACCAATCCGCTACTCCTGTCCCTCTCATCCGGCTTAATCCCGTCTCACCCTGTGTCCCCCGACCACTTGTTTATTATTTATCTCCGCTCTTCAAGTCTTCCTCATGAAAGGACGCAGTGATTTACGGGCAGGTGCGCCTTGCCCTCCACCACTTGACCCACCAATGCTCAATTTGCAAGAGGCTCTTTTCACCAGTCTCCCGGGAGTGCAATCTGATCGAGACAAGCGGTACGGAATATTTTTCCAAGATGGTGCGGGGTCACGGAGGAGGCTGGGGAGCAGGTGGGAGAGGAAGCGCTGTCAGGGAGCCGCTTTGTAGTTCTCTTTGTTGCAGATGCTCTGCCACTCATTTGTTAAACTCGCTGCTCTCTCTGCTCAAATATTACTACCTGACATCTGGAGGCACACTAAATGAACAAGATAGAGCTATAGTTAGGGCCCATAGGGAGAATATAACTAGGCCAGAGCTATAGTTAGGACCCAATAGGGAGAATATAACTAGACCAGAGTTATAGTTAGGACCATAGAGAGAATATAACTAGACCAGAGTTATAGTGAGAATATAACTAGACCAGAGTTATAGTGAGAATATTACTAGACCAGAGTTATAGTGAGAATATAACTAGACCAGAGTTATAGTTTTAGCGACATTAGAGAGAAATGTAACTTAGACCAGAGTTATAGAGGAATGATTAACTAGACCAGAGTTATAGTGAGAATATAACTAGACCAGAGTTTATAGTTAGGACCATTAGAGAGAATATAACTAGACCAGAGTTATAGAGAGAATATAACTAGACCAGAGTTATAGTGAGAATTAAACTAGACCAGAGTTATAGTTAGGACCATAGAGAGAATATAACTAGACCAGAGTTATTAGTGAGAATATAACCAGACCAGAGTTAATACTACCAAGATGGAGAATATAACTAGACCCCAGAGTTATCAGGTAGAATAATCTCCTCTCTTTTCCTGCTGTATACTGTGACTCTGTGATCTTTGAGGTGTCCTGCATCTTTCTCGTCGCAATAAAGAATTTCCTAAACTTCCCTGATGACCAATCCGCTACTCCCTGTCCCTCTCATCCGGCTTAATCCCGTCTCACCCTGTGTCCCCCGACCACTGTTTATTATTTATCTCCGCTCTTCAAGTCTTCCTCATGAAAGGACGCAGTGATTTACGGGCAGGTGCGCCTTGCCCTCCACCACTTGACCCACCAATGCTCAATTTGCAAGAGGCTCTTTTCACCAGTCTCCCGGGAGTGCAATCTGATCGAGACAAGCGGTACGGAATATTTTTCCAAGATGGTGCGGGGTCACGGAGGAGGCTGGGGGAGCAGGTGGGAGAGGAAGCGCTGTCAGGGAGCCGCTTTGTAGTTCTCTTTGTTGCAGATGCTCTGCCACTCATTGTTAAACTCGCTGCTCTCTCTGCTCAATATTACTACCTGACATCTGGAGGCACACTAAATGAACAAGATAGAGCTATAGTTAGGGCCCATAGGGAGAATATAACTAGGCCAGAGCTATAGTTAGGACCCATAGGGAGAATATAACTAGACCAGAGTTATAGTTAGGACGATAGAGAGAATATAAATAACCAGATTATAGTGAGAATATCGATACTAGACCAGAGGTTATATCGTGAGATATATTACTAGACCAGAGTTATAGTGAGAATATAACTAGACCAGAGTTATAGTTAGGACTATAGAGAGAATATAACTAGACCAGAGTTATCAGTGAGAATATAACTAGACCAGAGTTATAGTGAGAATGATAACTAGACCAGAGGTTTATATGTGAGAATATAACTAGACCAGAGTTATAGTTAGGACATAGAGAGAAATATAACTAGACCAGAGTTAAGAGAGAATATAACTAGACCAGAGTTATACGTGAGAATATAACTAGACCAGAGTTATAGTTAGGACCAATAGAGAGAATATAACTAGACCAGAGTTATTAGTGAGAATATAACCAGACCAAGAGTTATAGTGAGAATATAACTAGACGCAGAGTTTAGTGGAGAATATAACTTAGACGAGTTATAGTTAGGACCATAGAGAGAAATATAACTAGACCAGAGTTATAGTGAGAATATAACCAGATCAGAGTTATAGTGAGAATATAACTAGACCAGAGTTATAGTGAGAAATATTACTAGACCAGAGGTATATAGTGAGATATACTAAGACCAGAGTTATAGTGAGAATATAACTAGACCAGAGTTATAGTTAGGACCATAGAAGAATATACCTAGACCAGAGTTATAGAGAGAATATAACTAGACCAGAGTTATAGTGAGAATAAACTAGCCGAGTTATAGTTAGGACCATAGAGAGAATATAACTAGACCAGAGTTATAAGTGAGAATACTAGACCAGAGTTATTAGTTCAATAGAAGATCTATTAGTGAGAATATAACTAGACCAGAGTTATAGTTAGGACCATAGAGAGAATATAACTAGACCAAGGTTACTAAGTTAGGACTCATAGCCAGAGAATTAGTACTAGACCAGAGTTATAGTGAGAATATAACTAGACACAGAGTTATAGTGAGAATATAACTGAGCCAGAGTTATAGTGAGAATATACTAGACCAGAGTTATAGTGGAAATATAACTAGACCAGAGTTATAGTGAGAATATAAACTAACCGACCAGAGCTGAAGTTTCGTGGTGGTTTTAGTGTGTTGAAATGAAGATGGTCTGTGATTTTAGCGTGTTGAAGTGAAGGATAGTGGATGATTTTAGTGTTTTGAAATTCAGGATTGTGGTTGGTTTTAATGTGCTGAAGTGGAGGATTGTGGGTGGTTTTAGTGTGTTGTAAATTGATATTGTTGGTCATTTAAGATGGTTTTCCATACCCTAGGTCTGAGTTGTAACAGCTCAGCAACCCTCAATGTGTTTCCAACTTGTCACAGTGAATAGTCTACTCTCTAAACCCCTCCGTTCTCATCAGAAGGACAGGCCCTCTCTCGCTCTCTCTCTCTCTCTCTCTCTGCAGGCAGCAGGGTGACGTCAGGCTGGAGACCTGCTGCTGTCCAAACCAACAACAAGTCCATCTGGGAATACTCTGTCTTTACCACCTCCATCAGACCGTCACGGTAGAACTACAGTACACCCTGTTATGGGGAAGTGTGTGAGAGAGAGAGATGTTTAAATAAACATCACAGCTCTTAATAGATGAAACTTAACTTTGAGATGAGCCTGTTCATGTTCTTGACACAGTCATAGAACATGGTCAGATACACGTTACTAATTAAGATGCCACCAACTTCATGTGTACTATACTGTAGTGCTATTGAACTATACTATACTTTACTTTACTATACTGTAGTGCTATTGAACTATACTTTACTATATGTTTTGTCTACTGTACTATAATATGCCGCAGTGCTACTATACTGTAGTGCTATTGAACTATACTTTACTATATTTTTTGTCTACTGTACTATAATATGCCGCAGTGCTACTATACTATAGTGCTATTGTACTATAATGTAGTGCTACTGTACTATACTATACTTTACTTTACTATATTGTAGTTCTACTGTACTATAATATAATGTAGTGCTACTATACTATAATGTAGTGCTACTATACTTTACTACACTGCAGTTCTACAGAACTATACTATACTCTAGTGATACTTATTATACATACTGCAGTGCTACAGTTGGGGGGGGGGCTCCCAAGTGGCGCAGTGGTCTAATGTAAACACTGCACCTCAGTGCTGGAGGTGTCACCACAGACAACCTGGTTCGAATCCAGACTGTATCACAACTGTTGGCCCAGCGTCGTCCAAGTTAGGGACCATTCCAAGATGGCGTAGCAGTCGGGCGTCTATTTGTGTTGTCCTGTCCCATGTATATATCATTTTCTTTGTATATTTTTTATATTTTTAATCTCAATTTCCATCTACGGACTGAACATACTCTCCTGCAACCCGCCTCACCCAATGTGGTACGGATCTGCTATTTATTACACTTTAGAAGCTGAAACCCCATCAGTAGCTAGCCAGCTAACTAGCTACTAGCTAGTAGTCAGTTAGCCACTGCTAGCGGTCATCACCGTTAATTCGGACATCAGCCAGCCTCAAACTGGTCAATTCCTGCCAGTCAGCACAGCGCAATATCAACAAAGAGCATATCGGACTGCTTTTTCTCTACCACATCTCCGGATTCCTACTGCAGCTCTGAACCTTTACACCGGATCATCGCAGCTAGCTAGCTGCTATCCAAGTTGCTACTCGTGGCTAACGTCTCTGTTCCGAAGCAAGCACCAGTTAGGCCTAGCTCGAGGCTAGCCCCAGGCTATCTCCCGGCTAGCTGAAGAGGACTTTCAGCCAATTATTGGGCTACAATACCTATTTTGCAAATTGGCCTGGACCCTTTTACTGCCGACATGGAGCCCCGCCGATCAATCACAACTGGTCTACCGACGTAACCGTCCGAGGGGGTCTCAACAGGCAATTTTGTTATGATGTCGCCGAAGAACCATCTACAGGCCCCGGCCCGCTAGCTTTTCTGAACGCTGTGTCCCCTGCTCGCCTAGCGCAGTAGGGACTACCGAAAGGGACCCTGACTCACCTATTGCTGCTCTTTTGATCCTATGATCACTCAGCTACACAGCTGATGCCCCCTGGACTGTTTCAATAACACGGTACCTCATTTTGTTTACCTGTTGGCCCCAGCCTCAAACTCGGGTCCTGTATGTACCCAACTAACCCGCTCTGCCCATTCATCACCATTTACCCGCTGTTGTCTTAGCTCTCCTGATCAACACCTGTGTTTGCTTTATGCCTTTCTCTAATGTCAATATATCTTGTCTACTGCTGTCTTGGCTAGTTCTTATTGTTTTATTTCACTGTAGAGCCCTCGGTCCCACTCAAAATGCCTTAGATAACTCTTTGTCCCACCCAACACACAGGCGGAGACCTCATCTGGCTTAACTGGTGCCTCCAGAGACGAAACCTCTCTCATCGTCACTCAACGCCTAGCTCTACCTCCACTGTACACACATCCTACCATACCATTGTCTGTACATTATGCCCTGAATCTATTCTACCACGCAAAGAAATGCTCCTTTTATTCTCTGTCCCCAACGCACTAGACGGCCAGTTCTTATAGCCTTTAGCCGTATCCTTATCCTACTCCCCCTCTGTTCCTCTGGTGATGTAGAGGTTAACACAGGCCCTGTGTGTCCCCAGGCGCTCTCATTTGTTGACTTATGTAACCGTAAAAGCCTTAGTATATAAATGTTAGCATCAGAAGCCTCCTCCCTAAGTTTGTTTTATTCACTGCTTTAGCAAACTCCACCAACCCTGACGTCATTGCCATGAATCCTGAATCCTGGCTTAGAAATGCCACCAAAAATTCTGAAATTTCCATCCCTAATTACAACATTTTCTGCCAAGATAGAACTGCCAAAGGGGATGGAGTTGCAATAAACGATATCATAACCGCCATCGATAAAAGACAATACTGTGCAGCCGTCTTCATCGACCTGGCCAAGGCTTTCGACTATGTCTATCACCGTATTCTTTTCGGCAGACTCAATAGCCTTGGTTTCTCAAATGACTGCCTCGCCTGGTTCACCAACTACTTCGCAGACAGAGTTCAGTGTTTCAAATCGGAGGGCCTGTTGTCCGGACCTCTGGCAGTCTCTATGGGAGTACMACAGGGTTCAATTCTCAGGCCAACTCTTTTCTCTGTATGCATCAATGATGTCGCTCTTGCTGCGGGTGATTCCCTGATCCACCTCTACGCAGACGACACCATTCTGTAATCATCTGGCCCTTCTTTGGACACTGTGATAACTAACCTCCAAACGAGCTTCAATGCCATACAACACTCCTTCCGTGGCCTCCAAATGCTCATAAATGCTAGTAAAACGAAATGCATGCTTTTCAACCATTCACTGCCCTCACCTGCCCGCCCGACTAGCATCACTACCCTGGACAGGTCTGACCTAGAATATGTGGGCAACTACAAATACCTAGGTGTCTGGCTAGACTGTAAACTCTCCTTCGAGACTCATATTAAACATCTCCAATCCAAAATCAAATCTAGATTCAGCGCTCTATTTCGCAACAAAGCCTCCTTACCCTAGTAAAACTGACTATCCTACCGATCCTCGACTTCGGCGATATCATCTGCAAAATAGCTTCCAATACGCTAACTGGATGCAGTCTATCACAGTGCCATCCGTTTTGTTACCAAAGCCCCTTATACCACCCACCACTGCAACCTGTATGCTCTAGTCGGCTWGCCCTCGCAACATATTCGTCGCCAAACCCACTGGCTCCAGGTCATCTATAAGTCTTTGCAAGGTAAAGCCCCACCCTATCTCAGCTCACTGGTCACCATAGCAGCACCCACCCGTAGCACGCGCATCCAAGCAGTAGAATCCACTGGTCCTACCAAATAGCGCAGCCCACCCATAGCACGACGCTCCAGCAGTATATCTCAACTGTCCCACCATAGACACACCCACCCGACACGCGCTCCAGCAGTAATATCACGGTCACCTCATAGCAGCACACCCACCGTAGCCACGCCGCTTCCAGCAGGTTAATTCTCAACTGGTTCCCATAGCAGCACCACCATAGCACGCGCTCCCAGCAGTATATCCTAAACTGGTCACCGATAGCTAGCACCACCACGTAGCACGCGCTCACAGCAGGTAGAACTCCACTGTTCACCCATAGCAGCAACCCACCCATAGCAACCGCCGTAACCCTTCCAAAGCAGTACCCACGTAACACGCCTACTTTCCACTGTTCGTCAACACATAAGCAGCACCCACCCGCAAGCACGCGTCTCCAGCAGGTATATCTCACTGGTCACCAATAGCAGCACCCACCCGCAAGCACGCGCTCCAGCAAGTATAAAGCTCACTGGTCACCATAGCAACACCCACCCAGTAGCACGCGCTCACAGCATAGATTCTCAGGTACGACCATAGCAAACACCCACCCGATGCACGCGCCCAGCAGGTATATATTCTACTGTCACCATATCGCAGCACCCACCCCGCTAGCACGCGCTTCCAGCATCTAGTTTAATCTCACTGTCCCCCATAGCAGCACCCCCATAGCACGCGCCAAGCAGGTAATACTCCGTCACCATAGCAACACCCACCATAGCACAACTCGGGCTCCAGCAAGGTTATAATCCACTGGCAACCATAGCGAGCACCGCACCCCGCAGCACGCGCTCCAGCAGGTAAGTCTCACTGGTCACCATAAGAGCACCAACCGCGTAGCACGCGGCTCCAAGCAGTATAGCTCACGGCCCAGTAAAAGCACACCCACCCATACAACGCGCTCCAGCAGGTATATCTCACTGGTCCCCATAGCAGCACCCACCCATAGCACGCGCTCCAGCAGGTATATTATATTTCACTGGTCATTGTAAATTTAACTGACTTACCCAGTTAAATTAAGGTTAAATAAAAATAAAATAAAATAGGAAAAAATATACGGTAGTGATACTATAGTATACCATACTCTAGTGCCCCGATACTATAATGTAGTGCTCCTCACAATACTGTAGTGCTACTAATCTATACTGTAGTGCTACTGATCAATACTGTAGTGCTCCGATACTATACTCTAGTGGTACTATACTATACTGTCGTGCTACTATACTGTAGTGGTACAATACAATACTATAGTGCTACCATACTATACTCTGGTGCTACTATACTGTACTGTGGTGCTACTATGCTGCACTGTAGTGCTCCTATACTATACTGTAGTGCTACTAATCTATACTGTAGTGCTTATATTCTATAATGTAGTGGTACTATACTACATTGTAGTGCTACTAATCTATACTGTAGTGCTACTAATCTATACTGTATTGCTACTATAATGTAGTGCAACTAATCTATGTAGTGCTACTAATCTATACTGTAATGCTAATATACTGTAGTGTTACTAATCTATACTGTAGTGCTACTAATCTATACTGTAGTGCTACTATAATGTAGTGCTAATATACTGTAGTGCTACTATACTATAATGTAGTGCTAATATACTGTAGTGCTACTATACTGTAGTGCTACTATACGATAATGTAGTGCTAATATACTGTAGTGCTACTATACTGTAGTGCTACTAATCTATACTGCAGTGCTACTATACTATAATGTAGTGCTAATATACTGTAGTGCTACTATACGATACTATGTTCTGCTACAATACTATACTGCCGCTATACTATACTGTAGTGCTACTATACTATACTGTAGTGCTACTGTACTATAATGTAGTGCTAGTATACTATACTATAGTGGTACTGATCTACACTGTAGTAGATAGTGTACTTACAAGACATAGTATATTAGCACTCAGTATAGTTAGTACCACCAAGATAGTAAGTGCCACCACAGTATAGATCAGTTACCACTATTAGTAGTGTATACTGCACTACATTATATGTACAGCTAGCACTTTACAGTTAGATAACTAGACTACAGTACTAGTTATAGCACTACGTTGTATAGATCTACGTACCACTATCGTATGTATTCTAGCACTACATTATAGTACGTAGCACTTTACAGTATAAGGTATACTGCAACTAGTATAGCATTAGTCAGCACAGTGTACTCAGTCACATGTATGATACTGCATACTTTACAATAGTCTATAGTATAACTCCTAAGTTAGCGTATATTACAGACAATTATAGAAGCATAAGATCAGTATAGCTACTAGTTATACGTATAAGTATACGCATGCTACTATAGTTAGTAGCCACACATATCGAGTCGCACTCAGTATAAGCATACAACTTTAGCCTACATTATGCATCGTATATAGTAGCACTACAGATAAGTAGCACTACAGTTATCATTTAGCACCTACAATGTATAGTATACGTATGTAGCCACTACGCTTATATTAGCACTTCCATTTATATGTAGCCACAGTATAGCCATTTATGTAGCCACTATCAGTATTAGTGCGACTACAGGTATAGATTCGTACCATAAGTTAGTACCTAGCTACATATTAGTTTGTCACTACATAAGTTTGCAGTACATTATCACGATAATGTAGTAGCACTACAGTTATAGATTGTAGCACTCATGGTGTAGTATCAGTACCACTCATTTAGAAATTAAGCATTACAGTATGAATTAGTAGCACTCAGTATAGTATAGGGCCTACCAGTGCAGTCATTAGTAGACCACAGTACAGTTATAGTAGCACCGGTATGTTGGTAGGATATAGTATTGTTATTTTACCACTACAGTATTAGTAGCACGACACGTATAGTATATGTTACCACTAGAGTATAGTATCGAGCACTACGTTATTGATCAGTAAAGCACTAACAGTATAGCTTAGCTAGCACTACGAGTATTGTGAGGAGCACTCATTTCATCAGCTTTCGTGGCGCACTGTCGCAGTATTGTGTTACTATAGTATCACTACCGTTTGTTTTGCCTATTTTGTTTTATTTTTTTTAACCTTAATTTAATGGTAGTCAATATAATTACAATGACCATGGAATATTAAATATACCTGCTGGAGCGCTGCTTATGGTGGGTGCTGCTTGGGGCCGTGAGATATACTGCTGGAGCGCGTTGTATGGGTGGGTGTGCTTTTACTGGGCCGTGAGCTATACTGCTTGGAGCCGCGTGCTACGCGGTTGGTGCTCTTATGGTGACCAGTGAGACTTACCTGCTGGAGCGCGTGCTGCGGGGTGCGGTGCTCGCTATGGTTGCCAGTGGATTATAACCTTGCTGGAGCCCGAGTTGTGCTATGGTGGGTGTTGCTATGGTGACGGAGTATTACCTGCTTGGCGCGTGCTATGGGGGTGCTGCTATGGGGACCAGTTGAGACTTATACTTGGCTGGAGCGCGTGCTTACGGGGTGGGTGTGCTATTGGTGACAGTGTATATACCTGCTGAGCGCGTGCTTCGGTGGGTGCTGCTATGGTCGACCGTTGAGATATCTTGTGTGAGTCGCTGCCTACGGGTAGGGTGCTTGCTATGGTGACCAGTGAGCTTTTACTTGCTGGAGCGCGTGCTTGCGGGTGAGGTGCTGCATTGGTGACCAGTTGAGATATTACCTGCCTGGAGCGCGTGCTGCGGGTGGGTGCTGCTTATGGCTGACCGCAGTGGTATACCTGCTGGAGCGCGTGCTTTACGGTGGGTTTAGCTTTGCTTATGGTTGACAGTTGGATTTACCTGTGGGCGGTTGCTATGGGTGGGTTTGCTGCTATGGTGGACAGTTTGAGAGTATCTACCTGGCTGGAGCGCGGTAGTGTGGTGCTAGCTATGGTGACCAGTTGCGATTACCTCGCTGGAGAGCGCGTTGCCTATGGTGGTGCTTCGCTATGGTCGAACCAGTGAGACATTAACCTGCTGGAAGCGCGTTGCTATGGGTCGTGCTTGCTATGGGGGTGACCGTGATATTACTGCTGGAGCGCGTGTCGGGTGGGTGTGTCTATGGTGGGACAGTTGAGATATACTGCTGGAGCGTCGTGCTATGGGTGGGCTGCGCTATTTGGTAGGACCAGTGGATTCTACTGCTTGGATGCGCGTTCTCGGGGTGGGGTGCTATTGGTTGACCATGAGTGCTGAGATAGGTGGGGGCTTCACCTTGCAAGACTTTATTAGATGAACTGTGAAGCCAGTGGGTCTGGCGAGAATATTGTTCGAGGGCAAGCCCGACTAGCGCATACAGTTGCAGTTGGTTGGGTGTATAGGGGGCTTTTGGTTAAAAAAATCGGATGGCACTGTGATAGACTGCTGCCAGTTTGCGTTTATTGTGGAAAGCTATTTTTGCAGATTGATTTGATCCGCCGAAGTCGAGGCATTCGGTAGGATAGTCACTTTTACTAGGGTAGGAGGCTTTGTTGCGAGAAGAGCGCTTGAATCTAGATTTGATTTGGACTTTGGAGATGTTTAGATATGAGTTTTCGAAGGAGAGTTTACAGTTCTAGCCAGGACACTAGGTATTTGTGTTTGCCCACATTATTCTAGGTCAGACCTGTCCAGGGTAAGTGATGCTAGTTCGGGCGGGATGGTGAGGGGCAGTGAATGGTTGAAAGCTGCGATTTACGTTTTTACTAGCATTTATGAGCTTGCGAGGCCACGGGAGGAGTTTTTGTTGCATGAAAAGCTCGTTTGGGCGTTAGTTATCACAGTGTCAAGAAGGGCAGATAATTACGAGATAGGTTGTCGTCTTGCGTAGAGGTGATCATGCGCGGGAAAGTACCACCGCAGCAGAGCCACGCTGCAGAGATGAATAGCATACAAGAAAGGTGTCGTGCCTGAGGAACTTCTGTATACCCTGTTGTACTCCATAGATTGACTTGCCAAGTCGTGACACAGTAGCGCTCCGAATTTGAAAACACTTGGAAGCCTGTTCGAGCGAAGTAGTTGGTTTTGACGCGGCGAGGCAGTTCATTTGAGGGAAACCAGGGCCTATGAGTCTGCCCGAAAAGATACGGTGATAAGACCCCCCCCCCCCCCCCCCCCCCTAAGTCGAGTAAGCCTGCGCAGGTCGATGAAAGACGGCTTGCACACAGTTATGTTACCTTTTATCGATGGCGGTTGATGACGTTTTGGCAACTCCATCCCTTGGCAGTTCTCTTTGGCAGAAAATGTTGTTTTAATTTAGGATGGAAATTTGCAGATTTTTGGTGCATTTCTAGACAGGATCAGGATATCATGCAATGCGTCAGGTTTGTGGAGTTTGCTAAGAAGAGTTGAATAACAAAACAACTTAGGGAGGAGGGCTTCTGAGCACATTATAATACTAAGGCTTTACGTGACATAAGCACACAAATGAAGAGCGCCTGGAGGCACACAGGCCGTGTTAACCTTACAATTCCAGAGGACCAGAGGGAGTAGGATAGAGGAACGGCTAAACGGCTATAAGAAACTGCGTGTACTATTGGCGTTGTGCGGGGACAAGATAAAAGGGCATTTCTTGCCGTGTGAAAAGTCTCAGGAAATTGGTACAGACTGGTTTATGGATGTGTGACAGTGGAGGTAGAGCTAGGCGTTGATGACATGAGAGAGGTTTCGTCTCTGGAGGGCAACCAGTAAGGCCAGATGAGGTTTCCCCTGTGTGTCGGGTGGACAAGAGAGTTATCCTATAGGCATTTGAGTGGGACTGAGGTCGCTCTACAGTGAAATAAACAAAGGAAATAGCCAAGACAGCAAGAGACAAGATATATTTGAACATTAGACCGAAAGCATAAGCAACAACAGTGTGCATCGGAGGAAGAGCTAAGAAACAGCGGGTAAAATGGATGAAATGGCAGATGCGGTAGTTGGGTACATACAGAACCCGAGTTGAGGGGCGGGGCAACCAGGTAAAACCAAAACATGAGGGTACCGTGTGGTATTGAAAAAACAGTCCAGGGGGATCAAGCTTGTGAGCGAGTGACATAGGACAAAGCGAGCCAGCAATAGGTGGTTCAGGGTCCCTTTCGGTTATGTCCCATAGCGTAGGCGAGCAGGGGACAACGCGTCAGAAAGCTAGCGGGCCGGCCTGTCAAGTGTCTTCGCGACATCAACAAAATTGCTGTTGGAACCCCCCTCGGACGGTGTACGTCGGCTAGACCAGTTTTGATGATCGGCGGGCTCCATGTCGGCAGTAAAAGGTCCAAGGCCAATTGCGCAAATAGGTAATTTAGCCCAATTGGCTTGAAAGTCCCTCTTCAGCTAGCCGGGAGATAGAGCCTGGGCTGTGCCTCGAGCTTGGCCTAAACTTGGCTGCTGTCGGGACAGAGACGTTAGCCACGAGTAGCAACTTTGGATTAGCAAGCTAAGCTACTGCGATGATCCGGTTAACGGTTCAGAGCTGCAGTAGGAATCCGGAGATGTGGTAGAGAAACAGCAGTCGATTGCTCTTTGTTGATTATTGCGTCGTGCTGATGGACAGGAATATGAACAGTTTTGAGGCTGGCTGAGTACGAATTACGGTGATGAACCGCTAGCAGTGGCTAACTGGAGACTACTACTAGTGAAGCAGTTACTTGGCTATGACTTGTGGGGTTCAGCTCTCAGATGTTAAAAATAGCAGATCCGACCACATTGGTTGAGCGGGTTTCAGGAAGATGTTCAGTTCCGTAGGGAAATTGTTCAAATAAATATAAAAATATACAAAGAAATTGATATATAACAGGACGACAACACAATAAGCGCCCGGACTGCTTCACCCTCTTTGAATGTCCCAACTGACGACGACGGGCCAACGGAGTTTGATAACGTTCTGGAATCAACCAAGGTGTTCTGTGGTGACACCTCCGCAACTGACGGTGCAGCTGTTGATCATTGAGACCACTTGCGCATCTGGGGGACCCCTCCCCCAACTGTAGCACTGCAGTATGTTATAATAAGTATCACTGAGGGTATAGATTAGATTCTCGCTCAGACCTGCAGTGTAGTAAGTTTATGCTAAGCCATACATTTGTATAGTGACTACTTTATTTTATACAGTGACTAATTGTAAAGTAAAAGTATAGTCTAGTAGCAGTAGACTACTTATGTACATAGACTATTAGTATGTGCACTGCGGCATTTGTACAGTTTAGACAAATATAGTAAAGTTATAGTTCAATCCTACGTTTAGTGCACTGCGGATATTATAGTACGTAGACAAAAATTATAGTAAAG
>NW_019942674.1:111054-117427 GCF_002910315.2 Salvelinus sp. IW2-2015 | reverse complement strand
TCTATACTGTAGTGCTACTATACTATACTGTAGTACTACTATACTATACTGTATTTCTACTATATTATAATATATTGTGGTGATACTATACTATACTGTAGTGCTACTATACTATACGTTTGTGATACTATACTATACTATAGTGATACTTTACTATACTGTAATGCTACTCTACTATACTTTAGTGCTAATATACTATACTATAGTGATACTTTACTCTACTGTAGTGCTACTATACTATAGTGATACTTTACTTTACTATATTATGCCATTCTGCAGAGGTACTATACTATACTGTAGTTTTGTACTGTAGTGCAACTATATAATAATGTCGTGTTTCTATAATATACTGTAGTGCTACTAATCTATACTGGTGTGCCACTATACTATACTGGAGTGAAACTATACTATAATGTAGTGCTTCTATACTATACGTTAGTGCCACTATAATATAGTGCTACTATACTATACTGCTACTATACTATACTGTAATTCTACTTTACTATACAGTACTATACCTTAGAGCTATGGGTACTATACCATATTGTACTATACTGTAGTGGTACTATACTATACTGTAATGTTACTGTACCATACTGAAGTGTTACTGTACCGTACTGTAGTACTACTGTGCTATACTATAATGTGGTACTACTTTATTGTACTATTTTATACTATACCTTAGTGCTACGGAACTATAGTATGTTTTTATTTACTGTACTGTTACTATATACTATACTGTAGTGCTACTGTACTATACTCTAGTGCCGCTATATAATACTGTAATGTCCTGTTACTATACATTATTGTGGTGCTGCTATACTGTACTGTAGTGGTACTATACTGTAGTGGTACTATACTGTAGTGCCGCTATATAATACTGTAATGTACTGTTACTAAACATTATTGGAGTGCTGCTATACTGTACTGTAGTGGTACTATACTGTAGTGCTATTATATTACCACGTAGTGGTACTATACTGTAACTATACTGTAGTGGTACTGTACTATACTATACTATACTGCAGTGCTATTATATTATCCTGTGGTGGTACTATACTGTAACTATACTGTAGTGTTACTGTACTATGCTAAACTATACTGTTACTATACTATTGTGCTACTATACTATACTGTAGTGCTACTGTTAAAACTATATTACTATAATTTTGTGCTACTGTACTATACTATAATGTCGTACTACTTTACAATACTATATTATACTATACCTTAGTGCTATGGAACCTTACGGTACTGTTACTGTACTATACTATAGTGCTACTGTACTTTCCTATACTGTAGTACTGTAGTACTGTAGTACTGTAGTACTATACTGTAGTACTAATATTGTAGAAATGACAAACTTTGCTGCTATAACAGCCTCCACTCTTCTGGGAAGGCTTTCCACTAGATGTTGGAACATTGCTACTATAACAGCCTCCACTCTTCTGGGAAGGCTTTCCACTAGATGTTGGAACATTGCTGTTATAACAGCCTCCACTCTTCTGGGATGGCTTTCCACTAGATGTTGGAACATTGCTACTATAACAGCCTCCACTCTTCTTGCCCAGGGAAGAGTAGATGCTGCTTGGAGGACTAATGGAGATCATATAAACCCCAGGAAGAGTAGCTGCTACCTTGACATAAACTAATGGGGATCCATAATAAACCCCAGAAGAGTAGCTGCTGCCTTGGCAGGAACTAATGGGATCCATAATAAACCCTAGAAAGAGTAGCTGCTGCCCCACAGAACTAATGGTGATCCACAATAAATCCCAGAAGAGTAGATGCTGCCTTGGAGGAACTAATGGAGATCCATAATAACCCCAGGAAGAGTAGCTGCTGCTTGACATAAACTAATGGGATCCATATAAACCCCAGGAAGAGTAGCTGCTGCCCCACAGGAACTAATGGGGATCATAATAAACCAGGAAGAGTAGCTGCTGCCTTGGCAGGAACTAATGGGATCCATAATAAACCCTAGAAAGAGTAGCTGCTGCCCCCACAGGAACTAATGGTGATCCATAATAAACCCCGGAAGAGTAGCTGCTGCCCCACAGGAACTAATGGTGATCCATAAAAACCCCAGGAAGAGTAGCTGCTGCCCCCACAGGAACTAATGGTGATCCATAATAAACCCCAGGAAGAGTAGCTGCTGCCCCACAGGAACTAATGGTGATCCATAATAAACCCAGGAAGAGTAGCTGCCTGCCCCCACAGAACTAATGGTGATCCATAATAAACCCCAGGAAGAGTAGCTGCTGTCCCACAAGGAACTAATGGTGATCCATAATAAACCCTAGAAGAGTAGCTGCTGTCCCCACAGGAATAATGGTGATCCATAATAAACCCCAGAAGAGTAGCTGCTGCCCCACAGGAACTAATGTGATCCATAATAAACCCTAGAAAGAGTAGCTGCTGCCCACAGGAACTAACGGTGATCCATAATAAACCCCAGGAAGAGTAATGCTTTTACCTTTTATTTAACTAAGTAGTTAAGAACAAATTCTTATTTACAATGATGACCTACCCCACCTAAACCCAAACAACGCTGGACCAGTTTTGGGACTCACATTCACAGCCAGATGTGATACAACCTGGATTCGAACCAGGGACTTTAGTGATGCCTCTTGCAATGAGATTCTGCACCACACGGGAGCCACTCGGGAGTAGCTACTGCCTTGGAGGAAGACTAGCTGCTGGCCTTTAGGAACTAATGGGATCGCGCATAATAAACCCAGGAAGAGTAGCTGCTGCCTTGTCAGGAACTAATTGGGGATCCATAATAAACCCCAGGAAGACTAGCTGCTGCCTTGGCAGGAACTAATGGGGATCCATAATAAACCCAGGAAGAGTAGCTGCTGCTCTGGCAGGAACTAATGGGGTCATAATAAACCCCAGGAAGAGTAGCTGCTGCTTGGCAGGAACTACATGGGGATCCATAATAAACCCCAGGAAGAGTAGCTGCTGCCTTGGCAGGAACTAATGGGGATCCATAATAAACCCCAGGAAGAGTAGCTTGCTGCTTGGCAGGAACTAATGGGATCCTTAATAAAATACAAACACAAAATTCACAGCTCAAAGAATATATTGTCCCTGGCCTCCACCAACCACATCTCAGAGAACGTATTTGCCATGCTTCCACCAATCATATCTGCAGAGAATGTATTTGCATGGACTCCACCAATCACAGCTCAGAGAAATGTATTTGCCATGGACTCCCACCATCAACGCTCAGATAAATGTATTTGCCATGTTCTCCACCAATCACAGCTCAGAGAATGTATTTGCCATGGCCTCCACCAATCACAGCTCAGAGAATGTATTGTCCCTGGCCTCCACTAATCACATCTCAGAGAATGTATTGTCCCTGGCCTCCACCAATCACATCTCAGAGAATGTATTGTCCCTGGCCTCGACCAAACACAGCTCAGAGAATGTATTGTCCCTGGCCTCCACCAATCACAGCTCAGAGAATGTATTGTCCCTGGCCTCCACCAATCACATCTCAGAGAATGTATTGTCCCTGGCCTCCACTAATCACATCTCAGAGAATGTATTGTTTCCTGGCCTCCACTAATCACATCTCAGAGAATTATTGTTCCTGGCCTCGACCAAACACAGCTCAGAGAATGTATTGTCCCTGGCCTCCACCAATCACAGCTCAGAGAATGTATTGTCCCTGGCCTCCACCAATCACAGCTCAGAGAATGTATTGTCCTGGCCTGCCACAATCACATCTCAGAGAATGTATTGTCCCTGGCCTCCACTAATCACATTCAGAGAATGTATTGTCCCTGGCCTCACTCAATCACAGCTCAGAGGAATGTATTGTCCTGGCCTCCACCAATCACATCTCAGAGAATTATTGTCCTGCTCGACAAACACAGCTCAGAGAATGTATTGTCCTTGGTCTCCCACTAATCACATCTCAGAGAATTGTATTGTCCCTGCCTCCACTAATCAATCTCAGAGAAGTATTGTCCCTGGCCTCGACCAAACACAGCTCAGAGAATGTATTGTCCCTGGCCTCCACTAATCAACATCTCAGAGAATGTATTGTCGCTGGCCTCCACCATCACATCTCAGAGAATGTATTGTCCCTGCTCGACAATCACAGCTCAGAGAATGTTTGTCCCTGGCCTCCACTAATCACAACTCAGAGAATGTATTTGCCATTGCCTCCACCAATGACAGTGTTCCATAAAATAGTAATTTACGAGCCAATACCAACTCCCTCTCCTATTTCTCTCTCTCAACGTAGCGGAGCTATCAAAGTCATTCTGATGCTGTTTACTTGTCCGGGCTCTTGTTAAGAGACAGAGGGGGCTAGATGCTGAAATCGCGGTGGAAATCGAAGAACTCATCAAGCTCATTCATCTTGGTGGATGTGAAGGCACTAACGCCAAAAGTAGAACTACACACACACACACCACATATATCTCCTCACACCCAGTCAATCATATCACATAGCAGGCTGAATATCAGGCTGACTCAGAGATATGGAGAATAGATTTGGGCCTGACATGGTTGTCCCTTCTCTGTCCAGACCGGCTGTGTTTCTACCTCATTACAGCCGGATCAGAGTCCACTGTTTCTCTCTCTCTCTCTCCCTCTCTCCCTCGCTCTCTCCCTCCCGCTTCTGGGCAGCAGCCAGCTAGAGGATACCTTCTGGCACAATATCAAACAGGTAGTTGAGGCAATTTATGGGAGTTGGGTTCTTTTTCACCCCAAGCCGCACTGCAAATTGAGGAAGAAAGAGATGTAAGTCGATACCTCGCAAATACTAGATCTCAGTGAGAGATTCCAAAACATGCCAGGAGTGTTTAAGACACAGAGTGGAGAGAGGAATGGAGGGAAGAGAGAGAGGGGAAGAGAGAAATGGAGAGAGAGAGAGGGGGAGAGAGACATGGAGAGAGGGGAAGAGAGAAATGGAGAGAGAGAGATGGAAGAGAGACATGAGAGAGAGAGAGGGAAGAGAGACATGGAGAGAGAGAGAGGGGAAGAGAGAAATGAGAGAGAGAAGAAGAGAGGAATGAGAGAAGAGGGAGAGAGAATGGAGAGAGAGGAGAGAGAGAAAATAGGGAGAGAGGAAGAGGAATGGAGAGAGAGAGAGAGGAGGAAGAGAGAATGGAGAGAGAGAGGGGGAGAGAGAAATGGAGAGGAAGAGAGAATAGGAGAGAGGGGAGAGAGAAATGGAGAGAGAGAGGTTTCTTCTAGCTTTTGCTTATTGTTATTTCACTTACTTGTAAGCATGTGTTTCCCATGCCATAAAGCCCCTTTGAATATGAGAGGAAGAGACAGATTGGGAGAGAACGAAAGTCAGAAGGCTAAACTATGTTCTGTTGCAGGCGTCAAATGGAAGCTATGTTTCACTGAGGTGGATTGATTAAAGGAATATTACGAGATACGCGACCGCAGAGTGATGACGATTACCACATTCACAACTCTTGGACCTGAGTAGAGAAAAGAGTGGACAATGGTAAGTCCTATGATACCACTATAAGCATGGTATACAGCACTTTACACATGGAACATTCCAACACTGGAGGAGATACAGGCCTGTAACAAGAGATACACCTTCAACAGAGGAGAGGAGGAGAGGAGGAAAGGAGGGTTTGGCCTCCTCACACTAAGTTCAGACCTCCTTCCCTGCTTCCTCCTCCCTGTCCCCCTGACCCCCTCCTGCAGTCCACCTGCTGCATGACGTGGTTGACCTCCCTGCTCAGCGGAACATTGCAGCCATTTAGAGACGCTCCCTAAAGATGGGCAGGTCAACTTGCTGCAATAACGGAACACTACCTAACCCTAATCCTAACCCATTTAGAGACGCTCCCTAAAGATGTGCAGGTCAACTTGCTGCAATAACGGACAATACCTAACCCTAATCCTAACCCATGATTACAGAAGTGCTGGGGGTGCCCGCTCAAGCCAGGGCTAGATACATTGGGAGATGGTTTGCCCATCAGAGTCTAAGCCCTGTCTATAAACTATATGGATTGTTTTAAGAAGTCATACCAAGGATCATATATGTCTTTTGATTTTGTATCAAAGTATCAAAGAAATATAGAAATGTTC
This sequence comes from Salvelinus sp. IW2-2015, assembly GCF_002910315.2. Lineage (NCBI taxonomy): Eukaryota > Metazoa > Chordata > Actinopteri > Salmoniformes > Salmonidae > Salvelinus > Salvelinus sp. IW2-2015. Next base: position 111,349 of record NW_019942674.1, on the reverse strand, counting down.
TATTTATTTGGGCCTTAGTGCTATTAGCCCATACAAACACATTGGAAACAGGAACAACAGGAATCATTAGGAACTTTGTTCTGAAGTGTCTGTCCTATATGTGAGCGTATCAGAAAGATCAGGCACATCAGAAAACCAGGCAACATCAGAAAGATCAGGCAACTCAGAAATATCAGGCAACATCAGAAAAATCAGGCAATCAGAAACATCAGGCAACATCAGAAAGATCAGGCAACATCAGAAAGACAGGCAACATCAGAAGATCAGGCAACATCAGAAAGATCAGGCAACATTG
>NW_019942674.1:109365-111029 GCF_002910315.2 Salvelinus sp. IW2-2015 | reverse complement strand
TGTTTATGGTTTTGGGCCCCTTAATGCAGTGAAGGAAATCTTAACGTTACCGCATACAATGACATTCAGAACTATTCTTTTGCTTTCCAACTTTGTGGCATCAGTTTGGGGAAGGCCTTTTCCTGTCAGCATGACAATGTCCCCATGCACAAGCGAGGTCCATTCAGGAATTGTTTGCCGAGATCGGTGTGGAAGAACTTGACTGGCCTGCACAAAGCCCTGACCTCAACCCCATCAAACACCTTTGGGATGAATTGAAACGCCATACGAGCCAGGCTAATCGCCCAGTCAGTGCCTGACCTCACTAATGCTCTTGTGGCTGAATGGAAGCAAGTCCCCGCAGCAATGTTCCAACTCTAGTGGAAAGCCTTCCCGAAAGAGTGGAGGCTGTATATACAGCAAATGTTCCAAATCTAGTGAAAGCTTCCCAGAAGAGTGGAGGTGTTATAACAGCAATGTTCCAACATCTAGTGGAAAGCCTTCCAGAACGAGTTATTACTGATTCCCATTAGTTCCTGTCAGGGCAGCAACTACTCTTCCTGGGGTCCAAACACATTAAGGCACTTACAGTACATCACTCATAAAACAAAAGATAAAACAGTACACCATATTGTGAGGACAGACATTGGAGACGAGAAGCGAGTACAGGGAGTAAACATTTCATGAAACATGGACAGGAACAGCGTCTGAACAGGGGAAAACAAAAACAACAATAATACACAGGGATCTAACCGAGGAACAGACAGATATAGGAGGGGCAATCAACAAGGTCATGGAGTCCAGGTGAGTCCAGCAAGTGCTGATGTGCGTAATGATGGTGACAGGTGTGTGTAATGATGGGCAGCCTGGTGCCCTCAAGCGCCAGAGAGGAGGAGCGGGAGCAGGCATGACGCATATAACATTATTACACCACTACATATCTACAATACAACATGTATAATATCCCCGTACAACAGTATTACAACGTATGTCTGTGTAGAGTGCCTGTGCTTGTGCCCATGTGCATATGTTATCATGTGTGTATATGTGTGTGTTTGTACTATTATGTGTGAATCTTCACAGTCCCCGCTGTTCCATAAGGTGTTTTTTTTTTAAGATCTGATTGTACTGCTTGCATCAGTTACCTGATGTGGAGTAGAGTTCCATGTAGTCATGGCTGTATGTAGTACTCTGCGCCTCCCATAGTCTGTTCTGGACTTGGGGATTGTGAAGAGACCTCGGGTGGCATGTCTTGTTGGGTATGCATGGTTGTCCGAGCTTTGTGCTAGTAGTTTAATTTTATGGCTGCGATCCCATTAACGGGATCGATATGACAACAGCCAGTGAAAGTGCAGGGCGCCAAATTCAAAACAACAGAAATCCCATAATTAACATACAAGTCTTTCACACCATTTTATAGATACACTTCTTGTTAATCCCACCACAGTGTCCGATTTCAAATAGGCTTTACAGCGAAAGCACCACAAACGATTATGTTAGGTTAGAGCCAAGTCACAGACAAACACAGCCATTTTTCCAGCCAAAGAGAGGAGTCACAAAAATCTGAAATATAGATAGAATTAATCACTAACCTTTGATGATCTTCATCAGATGACTCATAGGACTCTGTTACACAATACATGGATGTTTTGTTCGATAAAGTTCATATTTATATAAAAAAATCT
>NW_019942674.1:92515-109340 GCF_002910315.2 Salvelinus sp. IW2-2015 | reverse complement strand
CTACTAGACAAACACTACCACTGGGACACTACTCCTAGACAAAACCACTTACCCTGGAACACTACTACTAACAAACCACTCACCCTGGACGACGACTGGACGCAGCTGAGACACACTACCCAGTGCCTGAGAGAACACTTACTACTAACCAGCGATGGCGAGCTAGCCCTGGAACATCCCTAACTACTAGACAAACACTGACTTTCCTGGGAACCCAACTACTCACATCTATTGCACCAAACTACTCCTTCCAGTGTAGACCTAATAAAGTGCCTACCAGGATCTACTTAAGCGACTAAGCCACACTCCCACCTGGCTCTATCTACGGAGACACATTTACTTAGCCACCTTACAAGTCCCTAAAAGTTTTGATAAATAGAGACTTAATGGAAGCATGAGTCGTGTGTAAAGTAGAATCTAACCGACTCATAGAAACCAAAACACATACCTCACTTGGAATACACTTTTATTCCTATCTATGCCACCAAAACCACTTAATCCCGTGGAAACATAGCACTACTAGACAACCCACTACCCTGGAACACTTACTAATAGGACAAAACACTCACCAATGGAACACTTACTACTAGACAAACACTTACCCTGGAACACTAAACGAACTAGACACAACACTACCCTGGAACACTAACTACTAGGACAAACACTACCCCGGCGAAACACTACTTTACTAGACAAACCACCTTTTTTTTTTTTAAAACCCCCCTGGAACACTACTACTAGACACAGACTACCCTGGAACACTACTACTAGACAACACACACTGCCCCCGGAACACCACTAACTCACTCAGAGCAAACACTTACCCTGGAACACACTACTAGACAACACACTACCCTGGAACGACTACTACTAGACCGCACATCTTACACTTGGAGACACTAACGACTAGACAAACACTACCCTCGGAACACTACACTAAACCTACGACACAACACTAGGACAGAAACTTACCTGGACACTACGACTAGACCACACACTACCCTTGGAACACACTCACTAAGACAAACACTACCCTGGAACAACTACCGACTGAGACCAAACACTACCTGGAACACTACTACTAGACAAAGCACTACCACTGGAACACTACTTCGACACACCTATCTGACCGACGACTAACAACACTACTGGAACACTACTACTAGACAACACACCTACTGGAACACTACACTAGACAAACACTACCCTGGAACCAGACTTAACTAACTTAGCACACCACTACGTACAACGACTGAAACACCTACTACTAGAATTCCCAGCTACCCAGGGAAACACTGAGACTAGACAAACACTACCGCTGGAACTACCGAGACATAGACACTGGAACCTCACTAGCTGTCAAAAAGCCACCGGACTATACCTGACCAGACACCTACCATACACTAACGAGACGAAACACTACCTTGCGAAACACTGATCTAGACTACAGACCGCTACATTACACTAACACACGCGTGCTGGAACACACTAACTCACCAGCACAAACACACTCCATGGAACACTAACGTACTAGACAACCACACTATCCTGGAACACTACGACTAGACAAAGACACACTACCCTGGAAACTTAACCTACCTAGACAAAACACTACCCTGGGAACCCACTACTCATGAGACCCAGAACACCTACACCTGGAACCACTACTGACTAGAACACACTACCCTGGAACACTACGACTAGACAAACACACCTGGAACACTACGACTCAGACAAACACTACCCTGGAACACTACTACTAGACACACACTACCCTGGAACCACTACTACTAGACAAACACTACCCTGGAACTACTACTACTAGACACACATCTACCCTGGAACACTTACTACTAGACAAAACACTACCCTGGAACACGTACTACTAGACACACCAACCCTGGAACACTACTACTCGACAACACTACCCTGGAACACTACTACTAAGACAAAACCACTACCCTGGAACACTACGCACTAGAAACAACACTACCCTGGAACACTACGATATGACAAACACTACCCTGGAACACTACTACTAGACAACACTACCCTGGAACACTTACGACTTAGACAAACACTACCGGGAACACTACGAATACTAGCAATCAACTACCCTGGAACACTACTACTAGACACACACTATCCCTGGTAACAAACTACTAACTACCTAGACAAACACTACCCTGGAACACTAATACTTAGACACACACACTTACACCTGGAACACTACTACTAGACAAACACTACCCTGGACACTACTATACTAGACACACACCAACCCTGGAACCACTACTACTCTGGACAAACACTACCCTGGGACACTACTACTCGAAACACTACCTTGCACTACTATAGACAAACACTACCTGGAAACACTACGACTAGAAAAACACTACCCTGGAACACTACTACTACTACACAAACACTACCGCTGGAACACACTTACTTTACTAGAACACACACACTACCCTGGAAACACTACTACTAGACCAACCACTACCCTGGAACACTACTACTAGACAAACACTACCCGCTGGAACACTACTACTTAAGACCAAACACTACCCTGAACACTACTACTAGACACACACTACCCTGGAACACTACGACTAGACAAAACACTACCTGGAACACTACTACTAACAACCACTACCCTGGAACCACTACGACTAGACAAACACATACCATGCGGAAACACTACTACTCAGACAAACACTACCCTGGAACACTACTACTTAGACAACACTACCCTGGAACACTTACGGAACTAGACAACAAACACTACCCTGAAACACTAACTACTAGACAAACACTACCCTGGAACACGACTACTAGACAAACACTACCCTGGAACACTACTACTAGACACAACACTACCCTGGAACACTACTACTAGACAACCACTACCCTCGGAACACTACTACTAGACACACACTACCCTGGAACATACTACTAGAGAAACACTACCCTGGAACACTACTACTAGACAAACACTACCCTGTGAAAAACACTACTGACTAGACAAACCACTACCCTGGACACTTACTACTAAGACACACCTACCCTGACGACACACTACTACACTAGACAAACACACTACCCTGGAACACTACTACTAGAACACACTACCCTGAACACTACACTGACACACACTACCCTGGAACACTTACTACTAGACAAACTCAACTAACACTACTCGGACCACATACCCTGAAACACTACTACTAGACACACACTACCCTGGAACACTACTACTAGACAAACACTACCCTGGAACCTACTACTAGACAAACACTACCCTGGAACACTACTAATTGACAAACACTACCCTGGAACACTACTACTAGACAAACACTGTACCCTGGAAACACTACTACTAGACAAACACTACCCTGGAACACTACTACTAGACCAAACACTACCTTGGAACACTACTACTAGACACACACTACCCTGGAACACTACTACCTAGACTCACACACTACCTGGAACACTACGACTAAACAAACACTACTCCCCTGGAACACTAGGACTAGACAAACAATACCCTGGAACGCTACTACTAGAAAAACACTTACCCCTGAGAACAACTACTTACTAGACAAACCACTTACCCTGGAACACTACTACTAGACAAACACTACCCTGGAACACTACGACAGACAAACACTACCTTGGACACTACTATTAGACAAAACCACTACCTGGAACACTACTACTAGACAAACACTCCCTGGAACACACTACTTAGACACCACTACCTGGAACACTCATACTAGCGACAAACACTACCCTGGAAACACTACTGGCACTACGACAGCAAACACTACCCTGGAACACTACTACTAGACAAAACACTACCCTGGAACCACTACTACTAGACAAACACTAGCCCTGGAACACTACGACTAGACAAACACTACCCTGGAACACTACGAGCTCAGACAAAACCACTACCTGAACACTACTACTAGACAAACACTACCCTGGAACACTACTACTAGACAAACACTACCTTGGAACACTACTACTAGACAAACACTACCCTGGAACACTACGACTAGACAAAACACTACCCTGGAAACACTGTACTACTAGACAAACACTACCCTGGAACACTACGACTAGACAAACACTACCACTGGAACACTACGACTAGACAAACACTACCCTGGAAACACTACTACTAGACAAACACTACCTTTGGAAACACTACGACTAGACAAACACTACCCTGGAACAACTACTACTAGACAAACAGCTACCCTGCGGAACACTACTACTAGAAAAACTACGCTTGGAACACTACGACTAGACAAACACTAACCCGTGGAAGCACTACTACTAGACAAACACTACCCTGGAACACTACTACTAGACAAACACTGTAACCCTGGAACACTACTACTAGACAAACACTACCTTGGAACACTACGACTAGACAAACACTACCGCTGGAACACTACGACATAGACAAACACTACCCTCGGGAACACTACTACGACAACACTACCCTGAACACTACTACTAGACAAACACTACCTGGAACACTAACGACTAGACAAACACTACCCTGGCAACACTACTGCTACTAGACACACACTACCCTGGAAACACTACTACTTAGACACAACTTACCTGCGAAACACTACTTACTAGACAAACACTACCCTGGAACACTACTACTAGATGGTTTCCCCTCATTATTGAGATGACAGCAGGACCACGGTAGAGGGGTTGGAGCATTAGTCCTGGCTGGACCTACAGTGCAGAACCACAGTGAGACGGTCGGGTCATTAGCACCGGCTGGGACCTACAGAGCAGAACCACAGTGAGACGGTCGGATCATTAACACTGGCTGGGACCTACAGAGCAGAACCACAGTGAGACGGTCGGGTCATTAACACCGGCTGGGACCTACAGTGGCAGAACCACAGTGAGACGGCGGGTCATTACACCGGCTGGGAACCTACAGAGCAGAACCACAGTGAGACGGTCGGGTCATTAACACCGGCTGGACCTACAGAGCAGAACCACAAGTTGAGACGGTCGGATCATTAACACTGGCTGGACCTACAGGAGCAGAACCACAGTGAGACGGTCGGGTCATTAACACCGGCTGGGACCTACAGTGCAGAACCACAGTGAGACGGTCGGGTCATTAACACGGCTGGGACCTACAGAGCAGAACCACAGTGAGACGGTCGGTCATTACACCGGCTGGGACCTACAGTGCAGAACCACAGTGAGGACGGTCGGGTCATTAACACCGGCTGGGACCTACAGTGCAGAACCACAGTGAGACGGTCGGGTCATTAACACCGGCTGGGACCTACAGAGCAGAACACAGTGAGACGGTCGGTCATTAACACCGGCTGGGACCTACAGAGCAGAACCACAGTGAGACGGTCGGGTCATTAACACCGGCTGGGACCTACAGGCAGAACCACAGTGAGACGGTCGGGTCATTAACACGGCTGGGACCTACAGTGCAGAACCACAGTGAGACGGTCGGGTCATTAACACCGGCTGGGACCTACAGAGCAAACCACAGTGAGACGTCGGGTCATTAACACCGGCTGGGACCTACAGAGCAGAACCACAGTGAGACGGTCGGGTCATTAACACCGGCTGGACCTACAGTGCAGAACCACAGTGAGACGGTCGGTCATTAACACCGGCTGACTACAGTGCAGAACCACAGTGAGACGGTCGGGTCATTAACACCGGCTGGGACAGTAAAGTTAATTCATTACATCTCCATGCCAGACGGAGATCTAATGGCAGGAAGCCTCTCACAAGTGCAACGCCACATACCACCTAACAAGTATCTTACCACACTCACGCTATAACCAAGTAAAACACATGGGCTGCTCCTCTCTGTCCATCAGGCCCAGCAACGGACATTTTTCATGATGGAATACCTCCTCTGAGGAACAACATATGGACAACTAGAAACAAAACATGTGGACAGCTAACTCAACCAGCTATAAGGTCTGGTCTGAAGTGACACAACATGTGGACAGTCATCATCCTGGGAGGGAAACATAACCCTAACCTTCCACAGAGATTGGACTGAAAATAGATTCTAAATCTGATAATCACTCTCAACAAGATACAATCTCGGGGAAATCTTGCATGTGATAGTTTTGAAGTTTAAGGTACTGTAGGATTGAAGGATCTTTTTGGCAGTATGTAGTTGATTTTAAGCATCTGTTTTAAGAGCAGTACTGTGATTTTAGCATCTGTTTAGGCAGTACTGTATGATTTAAGGCATCTGTTTTAAGAGCATACTAGTATTAGATCTGTTTAAGAGCAGTACTGTAGTTGATTGTAAGAGGAAAGAACATCAGAAAGACAGAGGAGACTGCTGAGGGAGGACGGCTCATAATAATGGCTGGAACGGAGCGAATCATCGCATTCATTCTGTTCCAGCCATTACAACAAGCCAGTCCTCCCCATTAAGATGCCACCAATTTCTTGTCCAGAAACACCTTTATTTACAGACACTATAGATAAAATAAATGTAAGTGGATTTCTGAAACAAAATGACATTAATCGATAAAAATGTAAAGTGTTGTTCCAACGAATAGAAAAACTGCAGACACAAAGTGAAAAACTTTTTTGATTTATCAAGGATCCCTCCTCAGTCCCCCTAGCAGACACTCCTAGCCCGAGATCCAGACCTAACCTCCTCAGTTACCCCATAGCAGACACTCCTAGCCAGATCCAGACAAGATCTAACCTTCCTCAGTCCCCCCTAGCAGACACTCCTAGCCCAGATCCAGACCCAGACTAACCTTCCAGTTCCCCCTAGCAGACACTCCTAGCCAGATCCAGACCAGATCTACCTTCCTCAGTCCCCCTAGCAGACACTCCTAGCCCAGATCCAGACCTAACCTCCTCAGTCCCCCTAGCAGACACTCCTAGCCCAGATCCAGACCTAACCTTCCTCAGTTCCCCCTAGCAGACACTCCTAGCCCAGATCCAGACCCAGACTAACCTTAGAGCGAAAGAGAGAGGGGACCGAGAGAGAAAGAGAGACGGGAGCGATAGAGAGACAGGGGAGCGAGAGAGAGAGAAGAGAGAGAAGAGAGAGGAGACAAGGAGCGAGAGAGGACAGGGAGCAGAGAGAGAGAGAGAGACAGGGGAGCGATAGAGAGAGAGAGACGGGGAGCGATAGAGAGAGAGGCGGGAGCGAGAGAGAGAGAGAGAGAGAGAGAGACAGGGGAGCGATAGAGAGAGAAGAGACAGTTCAGCGAAAAAGATAGAGAGAGGGGTCATGAGCAGATGAGCTCCTGGATTTTTCAGCATATTTTTACAAAAAGATAGGTTTAGAGTTAGATAAACCTGGATTTTTCTTAGATAAACCTGGATTTCTCTACAAGGACACACACAGGATACTACTCTCCACAACATAACCTTCTATAAGGGCACAAGGCGAGACCCAAATGCAGACACAGAAGGCAGATTGTAGAGCTCCAATATTTATTATAACAAAGGAAGTAGGCAAAGTCAGGTCGGGGACAAGCGAGAGTTCATAAACCAGGTCAGAGTCCAAACAGTACCAGACGATAGGCAGTCTCGAGGTCAGGCCAGGCAGGGGTCAGAAACCAGATCCGAGTCYAAAATAGTACAAGGGGATAGGCCGGCTGGTGGTCAGGCAGGCGGTTTCGGGAGTCAGGACAGGCAGGGGCCGAAACCAGGAAGACTAGAAACAAACAGAGACCGGGAAAAATAGGAGCAASGAAGAAACGCTGTTTGTCTTGGCAAACAAGACGAACTGGCACCGAGATACAGGAAACACAAGTGATAATAAGCGACACCTGGAGGGGGTGGAGACAATCACAAGGACAGGTGAACCAGATCAGGGTGTGACACCTTCACGCCAAATCAAAACTCCAAACCTACAACCTGTAGGTTTTTGGACAAGATTACCTGGAAGGATCCCCACTACCAAAGAGTCTTTCCCAAGGACTATACAACAAATGCTCTGGTAAACCAACGACCAGCAAAAGAAGCACAACAGAAACCTGCAAATACCATCCAACCTGGAAATGAGTGAGTAATGTTTAGTGTGAAGCTACTTTTAAAGCCAAGAATGGAAATACATTACAATAATCTATTTTACTTTATAAGGACTGAATGCTAAGTTAAGGCTACCAGCGTGCTAGGACAGAACAGATCCGGAAGCAACTTTAATTAGCACTGAGGTGTGAAGTGAGAGGTGGTCAAAGTCCTTGAGCCCAAAAATGGCAGGAGAGTCTCACAGCCTCCCCACCCAAATGCAGAGGCCTTTGAGACCCCTGGCTCCATGGCTGTTTCATAGGTCAGGAGAGTCTCACAGCCTCCCCCACCCAAATGCAGAGCCTTTGAGACCCGGCTCCATGGCTGTTCAGAGGTCAGGAGAGTCTCACAGCCTCCCACCCAAATGCAGAGGCCTTTGAGACCCCCGGCTCCATGGCTGTTCAGAGGTCAGGAGAGTCTCACAGCCTCTCCCACCCAAATGCAGAGGCCTTTGAGACCCCTGGCTCCATGGCTGTTCAGAGGTCAGGAGAGTCTCACAGCCTCTCCCACCCAAATGCAGAGGCCTTTGAGACCCCGGCTCCATGGCTGTTCAGAGGTCAGGAGAGTCTCACAGCCTCCCCCACCCAAATGCAGAGGCCTTTGAGACCCCGGCTCCATGGCTTTCAGAGTCATCTTCAATACAGTATCTCTTAGATATAAAAAATGAGAAGGCACGGAAAGAGTACAAAAAGAAGCTCCTCATGGACAATCCAGAGACCTTTTTGCTGACTGTTACAAAACTGGAAAATAAGAGCAACGTAATCCCTTGGCATGGCACAGTGCTATATTAACACACTACCCCGCTTTCAAGAGGGGGGGGGGGGGGGGGGGGGGTTAGCGATGGGTGGAAACTCAGGATACTAGACAATGAGGACTCTGAGTCAGCCAAAGTCTGGAATAGTATTGGCACAGGGACACCCGGACCATTTCAGCTGGACTTCCACAGAATCAAAAGAGGCGAGTGCAGCAGTCTCTCTTGATGAAGACTCCCCAACCCCGAGTAAGTCAGACCAGACCTCTTCTTAAACAACCCCACAGACGAGCAACCCAAGCACGAAGTCAACTCCCCAGCACAGATCACTACTCCCTCACAGAACTGAAGGATAAATTCACCCAGCTGGAGGTAAGGCAGGTTGAGCTGGAACAGCAGCTGAACACATTTCCAGTCAGCACAGACCCAGACAACAGTCCAGCACAACAACACCCCCCCCAACCAGACCCGGAGAGCTGGAGGTGGAGAGAGACATTATCTGCACTCTCAATTGTGTGGAGACAACATCAATTGGAGCAGGAGAAGAACAGAGCATTAGAGGAGAAGGTGAGAGTGCTGGAGCAGGTGAGAAAAATGACGTGTGACAGAACAACCCATTAAAGAGCTGGCCCAGCCCCACAGAGAATCCAGCAGAACAGCCCACCTCAGATCCTGGCCAAAGTCTCCACACCACAGCAGAACAGTCCACCCCAGACCATAGCCTCGACAGCAGGACAGATAAATGAAGAACCCCAAGACCAGGGGCCACCCCCTCCTAGCAGCCCCCCCTCTCAGGCCCCTTGTTAGCCCTCCTGACAACCCCCCCCCACACATTGAAGTTTTAGCAGGATTCTCTCTCTTCACAACTGGGTTACAGCTCAATGGGTGTAACTTTTGTTGACAATTTCAATATCTTTTGGAAAACAAAACACATTTTACAATGAGGATGGGATCCACCAAATCACTTGGGTTCCTGGATCCTTTCACAGCATTATAAGGCTGCGTTGAGACAATGACTAATCAATGACCCAAGCACAGCTCAGTTAAATATCTACCATTGTGACGCTGAGTTGTCATAATGCTTCAGTAGCCTAATTTATGTCCCTCTAACTGCCCTGGACGCCTCTGCTGATCCTACAGCTATTGTATGCAGTAATCATGTGCCTATGAACAAGATTTATACTGTTAGCACTGAGGTGGTGTGCCCTAGGAGGAAGACCACTGTTAGCACTGAGGTGGTGTGCCCTAGGAGGAAGTCCACTGTTAGCACTGAGGCGGTGTGCCCTAGTAGGAAGTCCACTGTTAGCATGAGGTGGTGTGCCCTAGGAGGAAGTCCACTGTTAGCACTGAGGCGGGTGCCCTAGGAGGAAGACCACTGTTAGCAATGAGGCGGTGTGCCCTAGAGAGGAAGTCCACTGTTAGCACTGAGGCGGTGTGCCCTAGGAGGAAGTCCACTGTTAGCACTGAGGTGGTGTGCCCTAGGAGGAAGTCCACTGTTAGCACTGAGGCGGTGTGCCCTAGAGGAAGTCACTGTTAGCACTGAGGCGGTGTGCCCTAGTAGGAAGTCCACTGTTAGCACTGAGGCGGTGTGCCCTAGGAGGAAGTCCACTGTTAGCACTGAGGCGGTGTCCCTAGGAGGGAAGTCCACTGTTAGCATGAGTGGGTGTGCCCTAGGAGGAAGTCCACTGTTAGCACTGAGGCGGTGTGCCCTAGGAGGAAGTCCACTTTTAGCACTGAGGCGGTGTGCCCTAGGAGGAAGTCCACTGTTAGCACTGAGCGGTGTGCCCTAGGAGGAAGACCACTGTTAGCACTGAGGTGGTGTCCCTAGGAGGAAGACCCACTGTTAGCACTGAGGGCTGTGCCCTAGTAGGAAGACCACTGTTACACTGAGGTGGTGTGCCCTAGGAGGAAGACCACTGTTAGCACTGAGGTGGTGTGCCCTAGGAGGAAGACCACTGTTAGCGCATGAGGTGTGTGCCCTAGGAGGAATACCACTGTTAGCACTGAGGGGTGTGCCCTAGGAGGAAGACCACTTTTAGCACTGAGGTGGTGTGCCCTAGGAGGAAGACCACTGTTAGCACTGAGGGGTGTGCCCTAGGAGGAAGACCACTGTTAGCACTGAGGTGGTGTGCCCTAGGAGAAACCCACTGTTTAGCACTGAGGCGGTGTGCCCTAGGAGGAAGACCACTGTTAGCACTGAGGGTGTGCCCTAGGAGGAAGACCACTGTTAGCACTGAGGCGCGTGTGTGCCCTAGGAGGAAGGACCCAACTGTTAGCACTGAGGCGGTGTGCCCTAGGAGGAAGTCCACTGTGTGCAGCTCACCCTGCACTAACATAAATAACATGAGCATATCTACTTCTGCTAAGCTTCCCAGTAATGCAATGAAAACAAGTAAGCATATAGCATATGAAGACGTTAACATATATGACTCGTTTCTGGAATGTCGCAAATTATCACTTCCTTTTGTTTCAATCAAAATGCATATTTTGTATCTYTTTTTTTTTACYGCTTTYTCTCACCAATTTTGTGGTTTCCAATTGGTCAGTCTTGTCCCATCGCTGCAACTCCAGTACGGACTCGAGGCGAGAGCCGTGCGTTCTCTGAGACACGACCCAGCCAAACCASACTGCTTCTTGACACAATGCATGCTTAACCCGGAAGACAGCCTCAAGAATGTGTCGGAGGAAACACCGTACACCTGGCAACTGTGTCAGCCTGCATGTGCCTGGCGCGCCACAGGAGTCGCTACAGCGRAAACCGGACAACGCTAGGCCAATTGTGCGCGCCCGGCTACGACAGAGCCTGGACTCTAACCAGGATCTCTAGTGGCACAGCGATGCAGTGCCTTAGACCACTGCGCCACTCGGGAGGCCAAAATTCATTTTTTGCCTTCTGAAACATGTGAACTTTCATGTGCCTTAATAGCAACTCTTGTATGCCATCTGTAAATATGAATCAAATTGTTAAATGTATGACCTTAGATTGTTTAGCCACAGAAAAAGTCAGCAACCTTCCCTCTAGCCATGATTGGCTGAGATAATGAGTGGGCTGGACATGCGAAGAGATTAGTCTGGATTGGTCTGCCATGTAGCTCGCTTCTGTCTATTTAAACTGGTCAGTATGTGTAGGTAATCCTGTCTAATGCAGCTTTTTATATACATATATTGCCTAGTAGATGTGCATCAGTGTTGCTCTCCACTTTCTGGAGGGCCGAATTTTGAAATCAGTGGAATTAGAGTCTGATAGCTAAGGAGAAAACAGCTGTCTCTGGATTACATCTTCAAACTACGGGCAACCATGGCATCCGTGACAGAAAGGGAAAAGCGTCCATCCATGTATAGGGGTAATATAGTCTAGCTAGCTACATTTTCAGATATTACACGTTTCTAATTTTGTCAGAAAGTCATTTTAATTTCAAGTTAAAGTGTACTATTAGCTAGCTAGCTAAAGTTAGCTGGCTGGCTCGCTAGCTAACATYACGTGTATGACCTGTGTAGTAATATTATTCACATCTCAGAGCCATTTGCTTTGCTAGTTATAGCCTCATGTTAGCTAGCTAACATTGATCCTAGTTGGTTAGCTACCTGAAGATTCATGCAGGGTAGTAACGTCATGAGTTGGGATTATGGTTAATTGTTTAGCTAGCTAGAGAGAGAATGCGTAGTAGATACAGATCTGCCACATTGGAACTCTGACTGATCCAGTTTGTCCTGAAACAAAGCGTAGTAGATACAGATCCTACAGTGCTGGAACCGTTCATTTACTTCTCCAAAGGGGCTTCATTGTAAAGTCATCTGCTACCAACTTCGTTAGCTTGATGGTTAGCACTTTAAGGTGCTGTAACAATGTTTTTCCTAGAGATGAATTCCCATTGATCACAACTACAAGTACTGTCTTGGGTGTCTGCCATAGTTGTAACATAGTAATTACATAGTTATGACATGAGTAATTCATGATGTGTTTCACTCTACATTAAGTTGCTTGTTCCTGTGAAGAACATTGTAGTTAACATACTTTTCTTATAACAACACTGGAATAACTGACATTTTCAAATATCCTGTGAAATATGTAATTACATTGAAAGTACATTGTAATAACACTTATAGGTGATGTATTCTACATTGAAGTGTATTTTCCCAATCATTGTAATAAAAAGGTTGTACCCTACTGTGTTTCGCCTTACTTGCTTGCTCATGAGTACCTACAGTAACATTAGACATATTATTTTGAAAAACATTTCACTTACATTATACCTTTGAAGCCAGAAAAATATAACGCAATCCCTTTTCAAAGGCAGGTACATTGTATTAAAAAGGTTATACCATTATGTTTCACTTGACATGAAGTTGCTTGTTCCTGGGTATGTACATTATAGTTCCATGCATATCCATTGTAAATATTAAATTGTATTTATTTCACCTTTATTTAACCAGGTAGGCAAGTTGAGAACAGGGTCTCATTTACAACTGCGACCTGGCCAAGATGAAGCAAAGCAGTTGACACATACAACAACACAGAGTTACACATGGAGTAAAACAACATACAGTCAATAATACAGTAGAAAAATAAGTCTACATACAATGTGAGCAAATAAGTAATGTAAATACAATATAGCAATTAAAACACTGGAATGGTAGATTTGATAGTAGATGAGTGTACAAAGTAGGAATACTGGGGTGCAAAGGAGCAAAATGAATAAATAAATAAATAACAGTATGGGGAAGTGGTAGTTGTTTGGGCTATTTATAGATGGGCTATGTACAGGTGCAGTGATCTGTAGCTGCTCTGACAGCTGGTGCTTAAAGCTAGTGAAGGAGATAAGTGTTTCCAGTTTCAGAGATTTTTGTAGTTCGTTCCAGTCAATGGCAGCAGAGAACTGGAAGGAGAGGCGGCCAAGGATGAATTGGCTTTGGGGATGACAAATGAGATATACCTGCTGGAACGCGTGCTACTGGTGGGTGCTGCTATGGTGACCAGCGAGCAGAGATAAGGCGGGACTTTACCTAGCAGGGTCTTGTAGATGACCTGGAGCCAGTGGGTTTGGTAACAAGTATGAAGCGAGGGCCAGCCAACGAGAGCGTACAGGTCGCAGTGGTGGGTAGTATATCTTCTTATGGCTGCAATCCCTTAATGGGATGATATGACACCAGCCAGTGAAAGTGCAGGGTGCCAAATTCAAACAACAGAAATCTCATAATTAAAATTATTCCTCAAACATACATGTATCTTATACAATTTTTAAGGTAATATTGTTGTTAACCACCAAAGTGTCCGATTTCAAAAAGGCTCTTCAGCGAAAGCACCACAAACGATTATGTTAGGTCACCGCAAAATCACAGACAAACACAGTCATTTTTCCAGCCAAAGACAGGAGTCACAAAAAGCAGAAATAGAGATAAAATGAATCACTAACCTTTGATGATCTCATCAGATGACACTCATAGGACTTCATGTTACACAATACATATATGTTTTGTTCGATAAAGTTAATATTTATATCCAAAACCTCAGTTTACATTGGCGCCATGTTCAGAAATGCCTCCAAAATATCCGAGAAATTGCAGAGAGCCACGTCAAATAACATAAATATTCATCATAAACTTTGATGAAAGATACATGTTTTACATAGAATTAAAGATACACTTGCTCTTAATGCAACCGCTGTGTCAGATTTCAAAAAGCTTTACGGCAAAGCACATATTCAATAATCTGAGAACAGCGTTCAGCCACAAAAGCAAGATACAGTTACCCACCAAATTGTGCAGTCAACAAAACTCATAAAAAGCATTATATAATCTTCACTTACCTTTGCTGATCTTTGTCGGAATGCACTCCAGGACTCCACAAGAAATGTTATTTTTGTTCGGTAACGTCCATCATTTATGTCCAAATGCTATTTTTGTTAGCGTGTTTGGTAAACAATCCAACGTCAGGAAACGTGTTCACTAAAAGCAGCCGAATGTCCAAAAGTTCCGTAACAGTCCAGTAGAAACATGTCAAACGATGTATTGAATCAATCTTTAGAATGTTTTTAACATAAATCTTGAATAATGTTTCAACCGAAGAATTACATTGACTTCAGATGTGCGGTGGAACAGAGCTCCCTCTCATGTGAACGCGCATGGTCAGAGCATGGTCAGAGCATGGTCAGGTCATGATAGACCTGACTAATTCCTGTCTCCTTCGGTCCCACATCACAGTAGAGGCATCAGACAAGGTTCTACAGACTGTTGACACCTGGTGGAAGCCGTAGGAAGTGCAAACTCATCCATATCTCACTGTGAATTCAATAGGGTCTTGTTTGAAAATCGACCAGCCTCAGAATTCCCACTTCCTGTTTGGCTTTTTTCTCAGGTTTTTGCCTGCCATATGAGTTCTGTTATAGTCACAGACATCATTCAACAGTTTTAGAAACTTCAGAGAGTTTTCTATCCAATACGAATAATAATGTGGCATATATTAGCAACTGGTACTGAGGAGCAGGCAGTTTACTCTGGGCACCTCTGTGCACCTTTCATCCAAGCTACTCAATACTGCCCCTACAGCCATAAGAAGATATGGGGCTTTGGTGACAAAACGAATGGCACGGTGATAGACTGCATCCAATTTATTGAGTAGGGTGTTGGAGACTATTTTGTAAATGACATCGCCGAAGTCGAGGATTGGTAAGAATGGTCAGTTTTACGAGGGTATGTTTGGCAGCATGGGTGAAGGATGCTTTGTTGCGAAATAGGAAGCCAATTCTAGATTTAACTTTGGATTGGAGATGTTTTATGTGAGTCTGGAAGGAGAGTTTACAGCCTAACCAGACACCTAGTATTTGTAGTTGTCCACATATTCTAAGTCAGAACCGTCCAGAGTAGTGATGCTGGATGGGCGGGCAGGTGCAGGCAGCGATCAGTTGAAGAGCATAAATTTAGTTGTACTTGTATTTAAGAGCAGTTGGAGGCCACAAGAAGGAGAGTTGTATGGCATTGAAGCTCGTCTGGAGGGTTGTTAACACAGTGTCCAAAGAAGGGCCAGAAGTATACAGAATGGTGTCGTCTTTGTAGAGGTGGATCAGAGACTCACTAGCAGCAAGAGCGACATCATTGATGTATACAGAGAAAAGAGACGGCCCAAGAATTGAACCCTGTGGCAGCCCCATAGAGACTGCCAGAGGCCCGGACAACAGCGCCTCAGATTTGACACACTGAACTCTGTCGGAGAAGTAGTTGGTGAACCAGGCGAGGCAATCATTTGAGAAACCAAGGCTGTTGAGTCTGCCGATGAGGATGTGGTGATTAACAGAGTCGAAAGCCTTGGCCCAGGTCAATGAATACGGATGCACAGTATTGTTTTCTTATCGATGGCGTTAGATATCGTTTAGGACCTTGAGCGTGCTGAGGTGCACCCATGACCAGCTCTGAAACCAGATTGCTAGCGGAGAAGGTACGGTGGGTTCAAAATGGTCGGTGATCTGTTTGTTAACTTGGCTTTCGAAGACCTTAGGAAGGCAGGGTAGGATAGATTATAGGTCTGTAGCAGTTTGGGTCAAGAGTGTCCCCCCTTTGAAGAGGGGGATGACCGCAGCTGCTTTCCAATCTTTGGGAATCTCAGACGACACGAAAGAGAGGTTGAACAGGCTAGTAATAGGGGTTGCAACAATTTCGTCAGATAATTTTAGAAAGAAAGGGTCCAGATTGTCTAGCCCGGCTGAGTATGGGGATGGGGTATTTGATGTATTGCTATTTACAGATGGGCTATGTACAGGTGCAGTTATCTGTGAGCTGCTCTGACAGCTGGTGCTTAATGACACCGGCCGTATTCAACAGGTGTTGACCGTTTGTAAATTCGTCAGTTATTCTGCGCTCTGGCACACTCAGATGAGAGTGCTCTAAAATCGTAGTAGATAGCCAGAGCGAATTTACCAGCTGCGTCTATCAACAGTTGTCGCAGTGACATCATTAACATTCTGTTGAAATGGTTACTTGCATAGTAGAGTATTTTGTTAAGAAATGTAG
>NW_019942674.1:78927-90772 GCF_002910315.2 Salvelinus sp. IW2-2015 | reverse complement strand
GCAGGGTCTCATTTACAACTGCGACCTGCGCAAGATGAAGCAAAGCAGTTCGACACATACAACAACACAGAGTTACACATGGAGTAAAACAACATACAGTCAATAATACAGTAGAAAAATAAGTCTACATACAATGTGAGCAAATAAGTAATGTAAATACAATATAGCAATTAAAACACTGGAATGGTAGATTTGATAGTAGATGAGTGTACAAAGTAGGAATACTGGGGTGCAAAGGAGCAAAATGAATAAATAAATAAATAACAGTATGGGGAAGTGGTAGTTGTTTGGGCTATTTATAGATGGGCTATGTACAGGTGCAGTGATCTTGAGCTGCTCTGACAGCTGGTGCTTAAAGGCTAGTGAAGGAGATAAGTGTTTCCAGTTTCAGAGATTTTTGTAGTTCGTTCCAGTCAATGGCAGCAGAGAACTGGAAGGAGAGGCGGCAAAGGATGAATTGGCTTTGGGGATGACAAATAGATATACCTGCTGGAACGCGTGCTACTGGGGGTGCTGCTATGGTGACCAGCGAGCAGAGATAAGGCGGGACTTTACCTCAGGGTCTTGTAGATACCTGGAGCCAGTGGGTTTGGTAACAAGTATGAAGCGAGGGCCAGCCAACGAGAGCGTACAGGTCGCAGTGGTGGGTAGTATATCTTCTTATGGCTGCAATCCCGTTAATGGGATGATATGACAACAGCCAGTGAAAGTGCAGGGTGCCAAATTCAAACAACAGAAATCTCATAATTAAAATTATTCCTCAAACATACATGTATCTTATACAATTTTTTAAGGTAATATTGTTGTTAATCCACCAAAGTGTCCGATTTCAAAAAGGCTCTTCAGCGAAAGCACCACAAACGATTATGTTAGGTCACCGCAAAATCACAGACAAACACAGTCATTTTTCCAGCCAAAGACAGGAGTCACAAAAAGCAGAAATAGAATAAAATGAATCACTAACCTTTGATGATCTTCATCAGATGACACTCATAGGATTCATGTTACACAATACATATATGTTTTGTTCGATAAAGTTAATATTTATATCCAAAAACCTCAGTTTACATTGGCGCCATGTTCAGAAATGCCTCCAAAATATTGGAGAAATTGCAGAGAGCACACGTCAAATAACATAAATATTCATCATAAACTTTGATGAAAGATACATGTTTTACATAGAATTAAAGATACACTTGCTCTTAATGCAACCGCTGTGTCAGATTTCAAAAAGCTTTACGGCAAAGCACAATATTCAATAATCTGAGAACAGCGTTCAGCCACTATATAAGCATAGGCCAATTGTTCTCAACTTGCCTACCTGGTTAAATAAAGGTGAAATAAATACAATTTAATATTTACAATGGATATGCATGGAACTATAATGTACATACCCWGGAACAAGCAACTTCATGTCAAGTGAAACATAATGGTATAACCTTTTTAAATACAATGTACCTGCCTTTGAAAAGGGATTTGCGTTATATTTTTCTGGCTTCAAAGGTATAATGTAAGTGAAATGTTTTTMAAAATAATATGTCTAATGTTACTGTAGGTACTCATGAGCAAGCAAGTAAGGCGAAACACAGTAGGGTACACCTTTTTATTACAATGATTGGGAAAATACACTTCAATGTAGAATACATCACCTATAAGTGTTATTACAATGTACTTTCAATGTAATTACATATTTCACAGGATATTTGAAAATGTCAGTTATTCCAGTGTTGTTAGAAAGAAAAGTACGTTAACTACAATGTTTCTTCACAGGAACAAGCAACTTAATGTAGAGTGAAACACATCATGAATTACTCATGTCATAACTATGTAATTACTATGTTACAACTATGGCAGACACCCAAGACAGTACTTGTAGTTGTGATCAATGGGAATTCATCTCTAGGAAAAACATTGTTACAGCACCTTAAAGTGCTAACCATCAAGCTAACGAAGTTGGTAGCAGATGACTTTACAATGAAGCCCCTTTGGAGAAGTAAATGAACGGTTCCAGCACTGTAGGATCTGTATCTACTACGCTTTGTTTCAGGACAAACTGGATCAGTCAGAGTTCCAATGTGGCAGGATCTGTATCTACTACGCTTTGTTTCAGGACAAACTGGATCACTCCCTGTTCACCCACTGTACTCCCTGTTCACCCACACACTGACTCTTAACACAGGGGCCCCCCAGGGGTGTGTCCTCAGTCCTCTGCTGTACTCCCTGTTCACCCACTGTACTCCCTGTTCACCCACACACTGACTCTTAACACAGGGGCCCCCCCAAGGGTGTGCCCTCAGTCCTCTGCTGTACTCCCTGTTCACCCACACACTGAGTCTTAACTCAGGGGCCCCCAGGGGCGTGTCCTCAGTCCTCTTTTGTGCTCCCTGTCCACCCACGACTGCATGGCTTTGCACGACATCAACTCTATCATCAAGTTTGCTGATAACATCATGGTTGTAGGCCTGATAACCAACAACGACGAGACAGCCTATAGGGAGGAGATAAGTGAACTGGCTTCGTTTGCAAAATGAAGGAGTTGATTGTTGACTTCAGGAAGCGGAGGAAGGAACATACCCTGATCCACATCAACAGGACTGCAGTAGAGTCAGCAGTTTAAGTTCCTCTGCTCCACATCACCGAGGAGTTGACATGGACCAACACCACCACCACTCTGGTCAAGAGAGCGMAACAGCGTCTCTACTTCCTAAGGCGGCGGAAGAAACTCAGCATGCTACCCCGTGTCATCTCCAAATACTAMCGCTGCACCATTGAGAGCGTCCTGACCGGCTGTCCAGCAGGTGGTGAAGACAGCCCAGTACATCACTGGGACCGTGCTCCCACCCATCCAGGACATCTACTCAAAACAGTGCCTGAGGAAGGCCTGCAGCTTCATCAAGGACCCAGCACACCCCAGCCACGAGCGTTCTTCTCCCTTACCGTCGCGACAGACAGTATCTGAGCATGAGGTCTGATACCAACAGGCTCAGAGACAGTTTCTATCTACAAACCATCAGACTGTATCAGAGCATGAGGTCTGATACCAACAAGGCTCAGAGACAGTTTCTATCTACAAGCCATCAGACTGTATCAGAGCATGAGGTCTGATACCAACAGGCTCAGAGACAGTTTCTATCTACAAGCCATCAGACGATATAGAGCATGAGGTCTGATACAACAGGCTCAGAGACAGTTTCTATCTACAAGCCATCAGCAGTATCAGAGCATGAGGTCTATACCAAAGCTCAAGACAGTTTCTATCTACAAGCCATCAGAGCAGTATCTGAGATGAGGTCTGTTACCAACAGGCTCAGAGACAGTTTCTATCTACAAGCCATCAGACTGTATCAGAGCATGAGGTCTGATACCAACAGGCTCAGAGACAGTTTCTATCTACAAGCCATCAGACGGTATCTGAGCTTGAGGTCTGATACCACAGGCTCAGAGACAGTTTCTATCTACAAGCCATCGACTGTATCAGAGCATGAGGTCTGTTACCAACAGGCTCAGAGACAGTTTCTATCTACAAGCCATCAGACTGTATCAGAGCATGAGGTCTGTTACCAACAGGCTCAGAGACAGTTTCTATCTACAAGCCATCAGACTGTATCAGAGCATGAGGTCTGTTACCAACAGGCTCAGAGACAGTTTCTATCTACAAGCCATCAGACTGTATCAGAGCATGAGGTCTGATACCAACAGGCCCAGAGACAGTTTCTATCTACAAGCATCAGACTGTATCAGAGCATGAGGTCTGATACCAACAGGCTCAGAGACAGTTTCTATCTACAAGACATCAGACTGTATCAGAGCATGAGGTCTGATACAAACGGCTCAGAGACAGTTTCTATCTACAAGCCATCAGACTGTATCAGAGCATGAGGTCTGATACCAACAGGCTCAGAGACAGTTTCTATCTACAAGCATCAGACAGTATCAGAGCATGAGGTCTGATACCAACAGGCTCAGAGACAGTTTCTATCTACAAGCCATCAGACAGTATCAGAGCATGAGGTCTGATACCAACAGGCTCAGAGACAGTTTCTATCTACAAAGCCATCAGACTGTATCAGAGCATGAGGTCTGATACCAACAGGCTCAGAGACAGTTTCTATCTACAAGCCATCAGACTGTATCAGAGCATGAGGTCTGATACAAACAGGCTCAGAGACAGTTTTCTATCTACAAGCCATCAGACTGTATCAGAGCATGAGTCTGATACCAACAGGCCAGAGACAGTTTCTATCTACAAGCCATCAGACTGTATCAGAGCATGAGGTCTGATACCAACAGGCTCAGAGACAGTTTCTATCTACAAGCCATCAGACAGTATCAGAGCATGAGTCTGATACCAACAGGCTCAGAGGCAGTTTCTATCAACAAGCCATCAGACTGTATCAGAGGCATGAGGTCTGATACCAAACAGGCTCAGAGACAGTTTCTATCTACAAGCCATCAGACTGTATCAGAGCATGAGGTCTGTTACCAACAGGCTCAGAGACAGTTTCTATCTACAACAAGCCATCAGACTGTATCAGAGCATGAGGTCTGATACCAACAGGCCAGAGACAGTTTCTATCTACAAGACATCAGACTGTATCAGAGCATGAGGTCTTGATACCAACAGGCTCAGAGACAGTTTCTATCTACAAGACATCAGAATGTATCAGAGCATGAGGTCTGATACCAACAGCTCAGAGACAGTTTCTATCTACAAGCCATCAGACTGTATCAGAGCATGAGGTCTGATACCAACAGGCTCAGAGACAGTTTTATCTACAAGCCATCAGACTGTATCAGAGCATGAGGTCTGTTACCAACAGGCTCAGAGACAGTTTCTATCTACAAGCCATCAGACTGTATCAGAGCATGAGGTCTGATACCAACAGGCCAGAGACAGTTTCATCTACAACCATCAGACTGTATCAGAGATGAGGTCTGATACCAACAGGTTCAGAGACAGTTTCTATCTACAGCCATCAGACTGTATCAGAGCATGAGGTCTGATACCACAGGCTCAGAGACAGTTCTATCTACAAGCCATCAGACAGTATCAGAGCATGAGGTCTGATACCAACAGGTTCAGAGACAGTTTCTATCTACAAGGCCATCAGACTGTATCAGAGCATGAGGTCTGATACCAACAGGCTCAGAGACAGTTTCTATCTACAAGCCATCAGACTGTATCAGAGCATGAGGTCTGATCCCAACAGGCTCAGAGACAGTTTCTATCTACAAGCCATCAGACTGTATCAGAGCATGAGGTCTGATACCAAACAGGCTCAGAGACAGTTTCTATCTACAAGCCATCAGACTGTATCAGAGCATGAGTCTGATACCAACAGGCTCAGAGACAGTTTCTATCTACAAAGCCATCAGACTGTATCAGAGCATGAAGGTCTGATACCAACAGGCTCAGAGACAGTTTCTATCTACAAGCCATTCAGACTGTATCGAAGCATGAGGTCTGATACCAACAGGCTCAGAGACAGTGTTCTATCTACAAGCCATCAGACAGTATCAGAGCATGAGGTCTGATACCAACAGGCTCAGAGACAGTTTCTATCTACAAGCCATCAGACGCGTATCAGAGCATGAGGTCTGATACCAACAGGCTCAGAGACAGTTTCTATCAACAAGCCATCAGACTGTATCAGAGCATGAGGTCTGATACCAACAGGCTCAGAGACAGTTTCTATCTACAAGCCATCAGACTGTATCAGAGCATGAGTCTGATGACCAACAAGGCTCAGAGACAGTTTCTATCTACAAGCTCAGACTGTATCAGAGCATGAGGTCCTGATAACCAACAGGCTCAGAGACAGTTTCTATCTACAAGACATCAGAACTGACTGAACACTTGAAACTGGACTGACCACCTGCTCTGATTCTCCACACCTTAGCACTCACGCACACTCTCACTCACGCACTCACGCACACGCACACGCACACGTGCACGCACACACGCACGCACTCCACGCACTCACTCACATTGTTTCATTGACAAGGGGCGTGTCTGTTTGTTTCTTTGACAAGGGCGTGTCTGTTTGTTTCTTTGACAAGGGGCGTGTCTGTTTGTTTCTTTGACAAGGGGCGTGTCTGTTTGTTTTCTTTTGACAAGGGGCGTGTCTGTTTGTTTCTTTGTCAAGGGGCGTGTCTGTTTGTTTCATTGACAAGGGCGTGTCTGTTTGTTTCTTTGACAAGGGGCGTGTCTGTTTGTTTCTTTGACAAGGGGCGTGTCTGTTTGTTTCTTTGACAAGGGGCGTGTCTGTTTGTTTCTTGACAAGGGCGTGTCTGTTGTTTCTTTGACAAGGGGCGTGTCTGTTTGTTTCTTTGACAAGGGGCGTGTCTGTTTGTTTCTTTGACAAGGGGCGTGTCTGTTTGTTTCTTTGACCAAGGGCGCGGTGTCTGTTTCTGAAAAACGATCGCCTTTAGAATCCCGGTTGTGTTGATACAACAGCCGTCCTAAAAGAGGAATCACTATTTGACGTCAAACAGAAGGCACTGGTCCATGTTGTGTAAAGACTATGTTGTTTGTCTATATGTCAATACTGTCCAAGCTGGGTTTTTCAGGGATACAAGTTAATGCCCTACATGTTTGGCTGGCAGCTCTGTAGCTGATGCTTGTTGGTAAAGGAAGCATTAGGTTAAAGCTTTCAATATATTTTCTTGTATTGTTATAGGGTCAAATGTTTGATTTGAAGTCAAAGGTCAAATATAAAATAGATATTTATTGTTCGAACACCGACCTGTAACCTGATAAGTCTGAGGTCAGATAATTCACCTTATTACTGTTTGACATCACTGGGCTCCATTTATTCCACAAAGGGCTTATTATTAACATCACATCTGGGCCAATTCATCTGCCAAATCATTGCCATTGACAAGATATTCCATCTATTCACAATGTCCTGAGTACATGAATACAGCTCTCACCATTTAATCAGATTGTTATGTCATGTGTACAGAAAGTAGAATACACAAAGAGTTTGTCACTCAGTGGTTCCAGGCTTCGTCAGCCCCAGGCTAAATTCCATTGATGCTGCTGGCACCGATTCAAACATAAGATACAAACTAACAGTTCCTTGCTACCAGAGACCCCTCTTTAACTACACCTCAAAGACAACAACACATTAAACAGATCTAGTGTTGTCTACTCGTTCAATATCACTGCTGACACCAGGGCTGGTGTCTCTGGCAGTAGGAGTGAAAAATCTGGTTACATGCTTCTAAGTGACAGCTTTCATTATCRCCACCACAAAACCACTAGTGAAAGAAGGATGTGGCGAATGAGGAGGGGTGGCCCGGAAGAGGAGAGGAGGCTGAGAAGGAGGAGAAACCTGGAGTGGGGAGGTGCAGGAGGTGAACGAGAGAGAAGAGGAAGGAGGATAAACATCTCTCTCCCCGTCTCATTCAACATAGGTTAAGCCTTAGCGAAGGTATCTGCATCATGCTTTATAGCAATAAAGCCTCTGAAACCAGAGCTGAGTTCTTGCTAAATTCCCCCATTAGTCAAGGGCCCATATTTCAGGATTAGCTGAGCAGCCCAGGGGGATTGATTGTAGCAGGGACTGTAAAGACTGTAAGCCTGCTGGATCACTGCAGCTCTTAACTTTAACAGTGTTTGTTTAGGCATCATTTAGTAGGCGGTGTCATGTCTCTGGATCAGCCTCTGCATTCCAGGCTTTGTGTTTGTGTTTTTGAGGCTGGGCTGAGTGAGTGATCTCAGGGTTAGACACTATATCTTAGAGGGGAAAAACTGCTATCTAGAATCCAAATTGTTATTTGGCTGTCCCCATAGGAGAACCCTTTGAAGGAACCCCTATTGTTTCCAGGTAGAACCCTTTTTGCGTTTCCCGTAGAATCCTTTCCAAGGAGGGTTTGACATGGAACCCAACAGAGTTCTAACTGGATCCAGCGAAGATGCTCCTATGGGTCAGCCGCAGAACCCTTTTGGAAGCCCTTTTTCTAAGAGTGCGAGACAGGTTTCGAAACGCACAGTGCAGTGGAACGGTTACTGTATATTTTATAAGTTTTTCCCCTAGAAGTCTAAATTGTTACGTTGATGCTTGTCTCTTTTCTCTGGCAGAACTCTTAGGTTTCCTTATAGCTGAGGAGGTGAGACACTACGTGTCACTAGAAGACCACTTAATATGTGTGGTGAGATTTGATACAAGCTTATTCGTTATGGTGATATTTGATAGAAGCTTATTCGTTATGGTGATATTTGATAGAAGCTTAATCGTTATTTGGGCCAATGGGGGAAAAAATGGCGCCTGCTTAAGAACCAGGTTAGATTGGGTTCCATGTCGTAGCGACGACAGTTTGCAGCAGAGTGGACTAACATGGGATTCTATGAGCCTGTTGAACGCTAAATCATTAGATATTCATAACTCTTTTTAGCACTAGCTGCATTAAGACCAACCCCTCTGGACGCCACAGTATAAGCCTTGACATTCAATACCACCCATTGTATTTCCTCCATGCTCAAAGGGAACCGATCCCATTGCACTCCATCTGTAGACTGCTGTAAAACAGGCTACTGGTGTTTTTTTTTTTTTTTTTTAATGTAACCTTTATTTGACTAGGCAAGTCAGTTCAATAACTATTTCTAATTTACAATGACGGCCTACCCAAAAAGGCAAAAGGCGCGCAGGCAAGCACAGCACACATGACAACACACACATGGTAGCAACACATGAAACAACATGGTAGCAACACATGACAACACAACATGGTAGCAACACATGACAAAACAACATGGTAGCAAACAAACTGAGCAATGACAACCATCGCATGGTAGCAACCGATGGTAGCAAACACACCAACATGGTAGCAACAAGCATGGTAGCAACACATGACAACACGAACATGGTAGCAACACATGACACACAACATGGTAGCAACACAACATGGTAGCATCACATTGAACAAATGGTAGCACGCAAATACCATGGTAGCACCGCAGGATGGTAGCAACCCCAATATGGAGCAACAATGGTCGCAACACAACATGGTAGCGTAGCCGGACAAGCATGGTAGCAACAAGCAGCAAAAATGGTAGCGAACACAACATGGTAGCAACACAACAGGTAGCAACACACACGCGGTAGCAACCAAACATGGTTACGAACAACAGCATACGCGTAGCAACACACACTGGATTAATTTAACACAAGACATGGAGTTACACAGGATGCGATGAAGCACAACATGGGTAGACACAACATGGTAGCATCACAGCATGGTAGAAACACAACATGGTAGCACACATGGTAGCAAGCAACAGCATGGTAGCAACACAAACATGGTAAAATGGTAGCAACAAACAACATGCGTAAGCAGCACAGCATGGTAGCAAATCAACATGGCTAGCAACACAGCATGGTAGAACACAACATGGGTAGCAACACAGCATACAGACACGCATGTTAGCAACACTCAACGATGGTAGCAGAACAATGAAACAAGCATGGAGCAAACAACATGGTAGCAAGCAGAATCACATGACAACGACAAACTGGTAGACCACGACATGGGTAGCTTCAAAGTACACTTGACAACAACGCATGGTAGCAACACACAAACATGTGGTACAAACATTATTGGAACGAGTCAAACAGCACAAAGGTCAAAAGGTAAGAACAACAATACATCACGCAAAGCAGGCCACAACTGTCAGTAGAGAGTGTCCATGGATGTGAGTCTTTGAATGAAGAGATGGAGATAAAACTGTCCAGGTTTGATTGTTTAACAGTATCTCTCTCTCACACGCTCCTCTCTCTCCACCTCCTCTCTCTTCCTCACCCCTCTCTCCTTCCTTCTCTCTCTCTTCTCCCACCCTCCTCTCGTCGCCCTCCTCTCCTACCTCACACCCTCCTCGCTCTCTCCTCCACACCCCTCCTTCTCTCTCCTCTCCTCCACCACCCATCCTCTCTCTCCCCTCCTCTCTCTTCCTCACCCCTCCTCTCTCTCTCCTCCACACCCTCCTCTCTCTCTTTTCACATCCTCCTCTCTCTCTCTCCTCCCTCTTCTCCACACACCTGCTCTCTCTCTTTCTCCTCACCCTCCTCTCTCGCTCTCTCCTCAACACACCCCTCTCTTCCGCAACCCTCCTTTTCTCTCTCTTCTCCACTGCTTCACGTCACTCTTTCTCTCCCCTTCACCCCTCCTCTCTCCTCTTCACCCCTCCTCTCTCCTCTTCCCGACACCCTCCGTCTCTCTCTAGCACCCCCTCCTCTTTCCCGCTCCTCTCTCCTCCACACCCCTCCTCGCCCTCTCTCCTCCACACCCCTCCTCTCATTCTCCTTTCTAAGTAGAAAGATCACTCTTCTTGGTGCCTGTAGCAAGCGTGTCTTAACTCGAAACTATTTGCTTCTTCAATATTTTACAGAACCTGTCATTCCCGAACGGTAGCCAAGGCATCTGACCTCGATGTTCAGAAACTGAAATGGCTAAAAAATAATGCATATACTATAACAATCTACATGGTATATGTCCTTTATATTTGCCTGTTTATGACACTGTATATAAGCCCATATGGGCCTGGCTAAGAGCTGCCACACGGTCAAATCAATCCAAAATAAAGACCATTTTTCAATACACTATATATAATTATCAACATGTTATCTCTGGAACATCTACATTATAAACCTAGTTGGAACCAGACAAAGAAGAGCAGAACATTGATACYTCTCTACATAGTTCTGGATGATCCAACTCTTCTACACAATAGCTTAAGAAAACACCAGGCTGACATTGTGACAGCTCTGCTTGTTTATGAGCTGCAAGTCATCACAGGAGGAAAGAGAGATGGTGAATAAGTTACATACACATCATTCTGACCTGAGAGAGAGGGAGGGAGAAAGAAAGTGAAAGGAGGCCTGCCCTTCTGAGGAGAATGGAGGGATTTAGTGAGAGAATGGTAGAATTACGGGAGGTGAAAGGAGGAGAGTAGAGAGGTGGGGCAGGTTGACATGTTTGTTGAGTGCAGAGGAACAGTAAATTATTAGAAGTACAGGGTAGCAGCCGTACTGTCAGTGGCCTCTCGTCCACAAAGTCCTGTAGTATACCTGAACCTTGAGGTCAACAGGTCAACACTTAGCCACACTTTGTCCTCTCTCTGTCACTAGACTCTCAAACAGCACCTTTGTCAGGAGACGAACGCTGACATGTCTACAGCGCGATCAGAGAGAAATCAGAGAGAGACAGAGAGAGATTTTAGGTTTTTCTTGGGAGGTAAACTGTGACAGCAAGCTTGTTGATCTCTCTGCGGTGAATCTCTGCTCCTCTCGATCACCCTCTCCTGATTCCCTCTCTGATCGGCCTTCTCTGATCCCTCTTGACCGCTCTCTGATCGCCTCTAATCTCTCTGATCTCTATCTCGTGATCTCTCTCTCTGATCCTCTCTGATCCTCTCTGCATTCTCTCTCTCTTCTGATCTCTCTGCTCTGATCGTCTCTCTCTGATCGCGTCTCTGATCGCTCTCTCCTGATCCCTCTCTGATCCCTCTCTGATTCCCCTCTCTGATCGCTCTTGACCGCTACTCTCTGATCTCTGATCTCTCGATCTGCTCTCTCGTGATCTCTCTCTCTGGATCTCTCTCTGATCCTCTCTGTCTCTCTCCGATCTCTCTCTGATCTCTCTCGTCTGATCTCTTCGCTGATCTCTCCTGTCTCTTCTGATCGCTCTCTAATCCTCTCTGATCTCTCTCTTCTCTGATCTCGTCTCTCTACTGATCTCTCTCTCTGATCTCTCTCTCTTGATCCCCTCTCTGATCCTCTCATCTCTTCTGATCCACAGCTCTGATCCGCTCTCTGACGCGCGTCTCTTGACCGCTCTCTGGATC
>NW_019942674.1:54311-78816 GCF_002910315.2 Salvelinus sp. IW2-2015 | reverse complement strand
CTGTCGTTACCTCAGAAAACACCTAAGCCCTAATAATAAGTCACATCACACAGGAATGGCCAAGTATTTTGCTCCTGAGAGTCCTGACTGGACATCCTCTTCAAATCACCTTAACTATAGCCTTGTTTAGCAGGGCAGAGGTCAAATCCGTTACAATTCAGTTCATTCAGGGGATGTAATGAAATAAAATGAATGAATTGAAAATATCACATTCTGTAGATAATAATTGAAAATGTCCAGTTCATGAGTCGAATTCAACTTCCTCCCTGAATTGAAATGGAATGGAAATGACAGTTCTGCTCCAGGCGTCAGCTGAAAGCGGTTTCAGTGAGCTGGATTGATAAAGGAAACCACTACCACATTCACAACCCCTTGAGTAAATACATGTCAGAATCACCTTCGGCATCGATTACAGCTGTGAGTCTCTCTGGGTGAGTCTCTAAGAGCTTTCTATACCTGGATTGTGCAACATCTTCCCATTACTCTGTTCAAAATTCTTCAAGCTCTGTCAAATTGGTTGTTGATCATTTCTAGACAAGAATTTTCAGGTCTTGCAATAGATTTTCAAGCATATTTATGTCAAAATTGTAACTCGGCCACTCAGGAACATTCACTGTTTTCTTTTGAAAGCAACTCCAGTGTAGTTTTGGCCTTGAGTTTTAATCCCCTCCTCTCCTATCCCTCACTCCCCCCACGCTTCCCCTCCCTCTCCTGTAGATTTGGCCTTGTGTTTTAGGTTATTATCCTGCTGAAAGGTGAATTCATCTCCCAGTGTCTGGTGGAAAGCAGACTGAACCAGGATTCCCTCTAGGATTTTGCCTGTGCTTAGCTCCATTCCATTTCTTTTTTTCTTCTCCAAACTCCCTAGTCCTTAACGATTACAAGAATACCCATAACATGATGCAGCCACCACTATGGTTGAAAATATGGAGAGCGGTACTCAGTAATGTGTTGTATTGGATTTGCCACAAACATAAGACTTTGTATTCTGGACAAAAAGTGAATTGCCCACACTAACCGTACGTACATATCCCAACCAGAAGCCATGGTTTACAGGCAACTTCCATGCCGATCTAAAGGCTAGAGTTGCCACTTTCAAGGAGCGGGACACTAATCTGGACGCTATTAAGAAATCCCGCCATTGCCCCCAGACGAACTATCAAACAGGGAAAGTGTCAATACAGGACTAAGATTGAATCCTACTACACCAGCTCTGACGCTCGTCAGATGTGGCAGGGCTTGCAAACTATTTTGGACTACAAATGGAAATCCAGTCACAAGCTGCCAAGCGACGCGAGCCTACCAGATGAGCGAAATGCTTTTTATGCTAGCTTCGAGACAAACAACACTGAAGCATGCATGAGAGCACCAGCTCTTCCAGATGACTGTGTGATCACGCTCTCCATAGCCGATGTGAGCAAGACCTTTAAACAGGTCAACATTCACAAGGCCGATGGGCCAGACGGATTACCAGGATGTGTACTCAGAGATTGCACGGACCAACTGGCAAGTGTCTTCACTGATATTTTCATCCTCTCCCAGACCGAGACTGTAAAAAGCTACATGTTTCAAGCAGACGATTATAGTCCTTGTTCCCAAGAAAGCGAAGAAAAACTGCCTAAATGACTACCACCCTGTAGCACTCGGTAGCCATGAAGTGCTTTGAAAGGCTGGTCATGGCTCACATCAACACCATCATCCCGGAAACCCTAGACCCTCTCCAATTTGCATACCGCCCCAACAGATCCACAGATGATGCAATCTCATCGCAATCCACACTGCCCTTTCCCAGCTGGACAAAAGGAACTCCTATGTGAGAATGCTGTTAATTGACTACAGCTCAACGTTCAACAGCATAGTCACTTCACACCTATGTACATGTACAAATTGCCTCGACTCGGTTATGGTACCCCCTGTATATAATATATAATATAATATATAGAATCCCTGTCTATCTCTGCTGCAGCAGTAACCATGAAGGGGAGTCCATGTCTATCTCCCCGCTGATGCGAAGCTATCTTTCATAAGATTGGCTGGAGAAGTGCTATCTATGATCGACTACATTCATGTGGCTCTAGGGGTTTTGATGGAGTCCCAATAGTGAAAGTTTGAAGATGGGCCTGCATCCAAGGAGCTCCACCTTTATCCTTTATCATCTTTCTTGACTCATCTTTTTTTCCCTTTCTTTCTCTCCCTCTGCCCCCTCCCTACCTCTCTCCTTCCCTCTCCTTCCCTCTCTCCCGCCCTCCAGTAGTACATGTACAGTACAGATGGAGGTGGATTAGATTAGTTATGGTGTTGGACCATTCTTAATGCACACAGGATACTGTTGAGCGTGAAAAACCTAGCAGTTCTTTGCAGTTCTTGACACACTCAAAAATATTTTGTCTTGCCCATTCACSACCTGAATGACACACATACACAATCCATGTCTCAATTGTCTCAAGGCTTAAAAGTCCTTTGTTAACCTGTCTCCTCCCCTTCATCTACACTGATTGAAGTGGATTTAACAAGTGACATCAATAAGGGATCAATAAGTGATCATAGCATTCAACTGGATTCACCTGCTCAGTCTACAGTGGTTCTTCCTGTAAAAGTTGCGTGGTACTGCAGCGTTGCAGGCTGCCGCAGAATTCTATGGCACGGTATTTAAGTGTCAGCCATTGTTGCCATTAGTGCTAGTTTGACCACTAGAAGGCATCTTTGAGAAGCATTTGACAGTTTAATATTGGCTGTACTAGAGAATTTAAAACCTTTTTGTGTAAGAACGTAGTATATGGGATTGATTTTAAGAAATTTAGTCTAACCAATACCCAAATGGAGATTGAGTGAAAATAAAAATCTCATTGATTTATCAAGACCAGTCTCCATGCTTGTCTCAGAGCAGCGCGAATCAGTGCTATTGCTTTAATCTTCAATATGTTTTAAATGCCACAATGTCACAAATAATTGAACAAACACAATTCTTAAAAGTCTGAGAAGGGTAATAAGAGGTGATCTGCACTGCATATTAAACTGACTTTCTTATTGCTATATGTTTAGATCTCTCTCTCTCTCTCTCTCTCTCTCTCTCTCTCTCTCTCTCTCTCTCTCTCTCTCTCTCTCTCTCGCTGTCTTGACCTCTGAATGCTCGGCTATGAAAAGCCAACTGGCATTTACTCCTAAGGTGCTGACCGGTTGCACCCTCTATAACCACTGTTTATATTATTTGACCCTGCTGGTCATCTATGAATGTTTGAACAGCTTGAAAAATTATCTAGCCTTTATAGCCATGTACTCTTATTATCTCCAACAAGTTTGCATTTAAGTATAACTTTTGTATGACTGACGCATTTAGTGAGCGGTCTAATGCTTTAATATTTAATAATTTCTGCCCTCCGGATTCATATTCATTATATAAATTGTGCACCTTGATATTGGGGGTGCCGTGCCTAAGAGGGAAAGGGGGGATGAAGCCGGGCGGGCGTAACCCAGGCGACATGGAGATGTGGGGATCCGAGCTTGGGCCGAGGCCGCCCTCCCAACCCTCCTGGAAAGATCAGGTGTTCCTAATGTTTTGTACGCTCACATTTTGTTACGTTGCAGATTTATTCMAAAAATTGATTAAATAAAAACGTTTCCTCATCAATCTACACACAATTACCCAAAATGACAAAGTGAAAACAGGTTTTTTGACAATTTTGCTAAATGTTTTACCAAAAAATTTGAAATACCGTATTTACTTAAGTATTCAGACCCTTTGCTATGAATCTCAAAATTGAGCTCAGGTGCATCCTGTTTCTATTGATCATCCTGGAGATGTTTCTACAACTTTATTGAAGTCCGCCTGTGGTAAATTCAAATGATTGGACATGATTTGGAAAGGCACACACCAGTCTATATAAGGTCCCACAGTTCGCAGTGCATGACAGAGCAAGAACCAAGCCATGAGGTTAAAGGAATTTTTGAGGCACAGATCTGGGGAAGGGTACCAAAACATTTCTACAGCATTGAAGGTCCCCAAGAACACAGTGGCCTCCATCATTCTTAAATGGAAGAAGTTTGGAACCACCAAGACTCTTCCTAGAGCTGGCCACCCAGCCAAACTGAGCAATCGGGTGAGAAGGGTCTTGGTCAGGGAGGTCACCAAGATTCCGATGGTCACTCTGACAGAGCTTCAGAGTTCCTCTGTGGAGATGTGAGAACCTTCCAGAAGGACAAACATCTCTGAAGCACTCCACTAATCAGGCCTTTATGGTAGAGCGGCCAAATGGAAGCCACTCTTCAGTAAAAGGCACATGACAGCCCACTTGGAGTTTGCTAAAAAGCACCTAAAGGACTCTCAGACCATGAGAAACAAGATTCTCTGGTGTAATGAAACCAAGATTGAACTCTTTGGTCTGAATGCCAAGCGTCATATCTGGAGGAAACCTGGCACCATCCCTACGGTGAAGCATGGTGGTGGCAGCATCATGCTGTGGGGATGTTTTTCAGCGGCAGGGACCGGGAGACTAGGCAGGATCGAGGGAAAGATGAACGGAGCAAAGTACAGAGAGATGCTTGATGAAAACCTGCTCCAGAGCGCTCAGGACCTCAGACTGGGGCTAAGGTTCACCCTTCAACAAGACAACGACCCTAAGCACACAGCCAAGACAACGCAGGAGCAGCTTCAGGACAAGTCTCTGAATGTCCTTGAGTAGCCCAGCCAGAGCCTGGACTTGAACCCAATCGAACGGAGAGACTTGAAAATAGTGGGCAGCGACACTCCCCATCCAACMTGACAGAGCTTGCGAGGATATGCAGAGAAGAATGGGAGAAACTCTCCAAGTGCCCTCCTGGATGGAGATCAAAGGTGCCGGCTAACCAAAAGTTTCAAGACCCCCCTATCCTGGGGGAGTTGGACAGTTTATGATGGTCGTAAATACCTTGCAGGATCTGACTCTCCCTGGCCACGCAGTAATGAGGAGAAAGAACCATTTTGGTTACAAAGAG
This sequence comes from Salvelinus sp. IW2-2015, assembly GCF_002910315.2. Lineage (NCBI taxonomy): Eukaryota > Metazoa > Chordata > Actinopteri > Salmoniformes > Salmonidae > Salvelinus > Salvelinus sp. IW2-2015. The sequence continues at coordinate 73,845 of NW_019942674.1, read as the reverse complement.
ATTCTTCCCGCCAAAACTCCAAAATCCAAAAGTGGATAGTGAAACAATATTTCTAACACAAAGAATGTGGGAAATGGTCGGGACTTAAAGAACAATCATGTCAGATCATTGATTGTTTTGTGATATCATTAAAGACGTTATATCGGAAACATTGTAACTTTAAGAGCTTTCACAATGTATATTTCAGAGTTACATCCAAATGTTGTAAAACGTATATGATTAACTATGAAACTATTTGTGAGAAGATTAAATTTGATTTTAGCCTTCTAAATTAGATAATTGTTTTTCATGTAAAGTTTTACCCAGTCAGTAACCATGCCCACATGAGTACAGACATTATGCCAAAAGGATGGAATGCCCCTTTTGCCACAGTGATTATAAAGGGCTGCTAATGAAATTTACATTAGACCAAAACATGCCAGATTGCTGCCGGTGTGTAGAGTGTTTCTAGCTGTACCCTGAATAATCAACCATTGAGACCATTGAGACCAGAAAGCATTGAGACCAACCATTGAGACCAGAAAGGGACAGTCTGTTGTATCTGGAGTATTTCTCATGTCTTGTCCGGTGTCCTGTGTGAATTTAAGTATGCTCTCTCTAATTCTCTCTCTAATTCTCTCTCAGAGGACCTGAGCCCTAGGACCATGCCTCAGGAATACCTGGCTTGATGACTCCTTGCTGTCCCCAGTCCACCTGGTCGTGCTGCTGCTCCAGTTTCAACTGTTCTGCCTGCGGCTATGGAACCTTGACCTGTTCACCAGACGTGCTACCTGTCCCAGACCTGCTGTTTTCAACTCTCTAGAGACAGCAGGAGAGGTAGAGATACTCTGAATGATCGACTATGAGTAGTCAACTGACATTTACTCCTGAGGTGCTGACTTGCTGCACCCTCTACAACCAATGTGATTATTATTATTTGACCCTGCTGGTCATCTATGAAAATTTGAACATCTTGGCCATGTTCTGTTATAATCTCCACCAGGCACAGCCAGAAGAGGACTGGCCACCCCTCATAGCCTGGTTCCCCTCTTTCTTCCTAGCCACTGTGCTTCTACACTTGCATTGCTTGCTGTTTGGGGTTTTAGGCTTTGTTTCTGTACAGCACTTTGTGACATCAGCTGATGTAAAAAGGGCTTTATAAATCAATAGATTTGTATTTTTTTACCTTTATTTAAAAAGATAAGTTAGTTAACTTCTTTGGTATAGGGGGCAGCATTTTCACTTTTGGATAAATTTCGTGCCCATAGTGAACTGCCTCCTACTCTGTCCCACATGCTAATATATGCATATTATTATTACTATTGGATAGAAAACACTCTGAAGTTTCTAAAACTGTTTGAATGATGTCTGTGAGTATAACAGAACTAATATGGCACTGAGAGTGGTCGTTGTTAAAGTCATCGCCTATTCAATTCCCTGTAATATATGGATCTGTTTGCACTTCATACGCCTTCCACTAGATGTCAACAGTCAGTAGAACGTGGAATGAAGCTTATGCTGTGTTGTTGTTGATGGGAGGGGAATGAGTCAGTGGTCTGGCAGATTGCCAGTTCTCGGTCGCGCGCTTTCCTCAATATATCGTCTTGCGTTCCATTACTTATAGAGACTGAAAAGAATTCTCCGGTTGGAACCTTATTGGATATAAATGATAACAACATCCTGAAGATTGATTCTCTACTAAGTTTGACCAGTTTATTCGACCTGGAATATAACTTTTTGAAGTTTTCGTCCGACGTTTGCCTGCATCTGCGCGAGAGTTTGGACACGTGCACTACACATGCTAGCAAAATTAGCTAATTGSACATAAGTAATGGACATTATCGAACAAAACAACGATTTATTGTGGAACTAGGATTCCTGGYACTGCATTCTGATGAAGATAATCAAAGGTAAGGGAATATTTATGATGTAATTTCGTATTTCTGTTGACTCCAACATGGCGGAGAAATGTTGTTAGTATCTGAGCGCCGTCTCAGATTATTGCATGGTGTGCTTTTTWAATTTTTAAAAAATCTGACACAGCGGTTGCATTAGGAACAAGTGTATCTTTAATTATATGTAAAACATGTATCTTTCATCTAAGTTTATGATGAGTATTTCTGTTATTTGACGTGGCTCTCTGTAATTACTCAGGATATTTTGGAGTCATTTCTGAACATGGCGCCAATGTAAACCGAGATTTGTGGATATAAATATGCACATTATCGAACAAAACATAAATGTATTGTGTATCATGATGTCATATGATTGTCATCTGATGAAGATGTTCAAAGGTTAGTGATAAATTTTATCTCTATTTCTGGTTTTTGTTACTACTATATTTTGCTGGGAAAATGGCTGTGTTTTTCTGTGGCTATGTACTGAGCTAACATAATTGTTTGGTGTGCTTTCCCCGTAAATCCTTTTTGAAATCAGACATGTTGGCTGGATTCACAACATGTGTAGCTTTAATTTGGTGTCTTTCATGTGTGATTTCATGAAAGATAGATTTTTATAGTAATATATTTGAAGCGCTACATTTTTTTCTGGATTTTGGCCAAGTGGGACGCTATCGTCCCACCTATCCTAGAGAGGTTTTAAGAACAAATTCTTATTGTCAATGACAGCCAAGGAACAACTGTCTTGTTCAGGGGCAGAATGACAGATTTTTAGCTTGTCAGCACGAGGATTCGATCTTGCAACCTTTCGGTTATAAGCCCAACACTCTAACCACTAGGCTACCTGCCACCCCGATTGATTGCTATACGTCCAACGCGAGCTGAATACGTGACAAATGGTCTAACACTACAAGACCCTCTGAAACTCGACGAATGAAGAAGATTAAGACATGCACCGCCTGCAGCTCTGCAGGCGGTGCACACCAGGAAGATCTCATCAAACGATCATTGGAACGTCTGATGTATCCAGTCTAACGAACACTTCCAGAACAAAGAAAGCCTACTATTACAACTGCCAAGAACATTGTGACCTCTGGTGGACAACCTGAGTCTTACACAACCAGAGACTTTCCTTCAAACTATTCATCACAGACGGATTGGTCGATATCAACAGAGAGAGAGAGACAACAAAGACATACAAGCGTAAATATGTACATTAGGGTGCTAAATATCCATATTTACGATGAGCGTATTATTCAACTGCATGTACGATAGTTGAATTCCTTTGTCTCTCCTTCTCCCGCTCTTTCTTTCCCCACCTCTTTCATTGTGTAACAAGCCGTCATATGGGGTTAGTCCACTAGGGACTTTTCATTGCATTCTGTTAGTAATCAATTCAACCTATATTGTGTGTGTGTATGTAATTCTATGTGATTATTTAGATAGTTAGTAAATAAATAATTAAGCCAATTTATGTATCGCTGAATCATCATTTAGACTAGGGTTCATGCAGATTTGAAGTCAACAACATTCAGAATGAGACTGATATGAGGTAATAATAATTAATGGATCAAATCAAATCACATTTTATTAGTCACATGCGCAGAATACAATTTACAGTGAATTGCTTACTTACAAGCCCCTAAACAACAATGCAGTTTAAACAATATGAATAAGGGGGTGCTGGTGAGCAACAACATGTGAAGACGCGTTTTCTCGGTGCTCAGATCCAGGGTGAACAATTTGCTATTAATACTTTACCAACACCTCCCCCACCGTGTTAATTTTGAAATGTCTAATATGGAATCGAACACAATTTACTAATCTGGCTTTTTTTTCTTAAATGTTTGGCCTTTTAATCGTAAAATGTCAAGACAACAACGGCCGTGGACCGCTGAAGCCTCAGGCTCACCTGACTCTGACCCCCCCCCCCCCCCCCCCCCACCTTCAGGAGAAGGAGGATGTCTTCCGTAAGGCAGCGTTAGGTTAAATTCCACTAACTTCAGGAGAAGGAGGATGTCTTCTGTAAGGCAGCGCGAGCGGCTCCCATCACCCACGACAGCCAGAATATTCGCATTTACCCAGACTACACGGCGGCAGTCATGAAGAAGAGGTCAGCCTTCAACGAGGTGAAGGGGCTCCTACACCGCTGTCGGAACACCACGTTCGGCATTCTTTACCCAGCAGTACCGAAGATCACTACTGCCTCCGGCGAGCAGAAGACATTTTTAGAAACAACCAAGGCCAAAGAATACATCGTCGCGCACCTACTATTCACAGGAGGACAGGAGACATAATACTAACTAGCCGTTGTGGGCTCATACTATGACCCTGCACTAGCCGTGCTAACGCGACCAAGGACCAACTAGTGAATTCATATCTTGATTATAAACGTGCCTCCACCCTGATGCCAAACAATGACAATTATTAATCTAGTAACTAAACGTTCTGAACAATGATGGTACGTATAGGGTGACATGTTCTCACAAGGACAATATAGTTTGAATAGTATTTTATTTACAGTACATGGCACAATTAGCTTCTACCAACTAGCTGCGGCTGTAGAGCCACGGTGCTAGGTAGTGTAGTAATAATTAGCCTAGTCGCTACCTAAGGCTAGCCACTGAGCTCTCTTTCCGTGCCTGAATAGGTTACCCTACTAACATACTGTGAGCATGTTAAATACATACAAGTTTATACTCCCAAAGCACCATTTGTATTATTATTTACAATTTGACTGGTTGGTCCGCCCTGGTGCTTGGTGGCGGATGGCAGGTTGTATAGATGAGCAAACACTGCAGCTCTGCAGGGCGGGTATTAATTACCAAGCATTTGCCAGTCTATTTCCGGTGTTCTGGCTTGTTAGGATGATCAACAGAGGGTTACATTTACCAAATGTTGAATTTTACGGGGCTGTTTTCTTATTTATTTATTTTAAAAAATTTGGAGAGGCACAGACACTTACCCAGGTAACTATTTTGGTTTTGCTTAAAAAAGACAAGAATCCCCTAGGCTGTAGCTCATACGGCCCTATAAGCCTTTTGTGCTGCGATTATAAAATAAAAATTCTCGCTAAGGTCCTCTCGCACCTTTTAGAGACAGTTAGGCCTAAAATAATTAACTCTGACCAAACCGGATTTATCTCAGGTAGGTAATCTTTCTATAATATGCGCCGGCTATTTAAGGTTCTTTATTCTGCCCACTCAACTCTACAGCCAGAGGTCGTCACCTCTCTTGATGCTGAACAGGCTTTCGACCAGGTTGAGTGGAATATCTATTTATCTGTCAGCACTAGAGAGATTTGGGTTTGGCCCGTCATTCCTTTCCTGGATTAAGATTTTGTACTCGTCCACAGTGGCTTCTGTTCGCTCCAACAATGTTACCTCCAGCTACTTCCCTCTCCACAGGGGGGCCAGGCAGGTTTGCTGTTTATCCCCTTTTTTATTTGATATTACTWTTGAGCCTCCTGCGGGCGGAGGAGAGGATTAAGGGAATATTGAGGTATAACATTACTCACAAGGTGTTCTTATAGGCAGACTATCTATCTTCTTTTATACATCTCTAACCCTGTGGAGTCTATTTCCCTATCTCTTGGACATGCTACAAGGTTTTGGGACATTCTCTGGTTATAAGTTAAACCTAACAAAAAGTGTGCTCCTCTCCATTAATGAGTTAGCAGAAGGTATTGGGTATACCAATTTCCCATTTAAGGTTGGAGCATCAGGTCTTGACTTATTTGGGGATAAAGGTCACACGCTCAATTAAGGCTCTGTTTAAACGTAACTTCAAAACACTCCTGGAGTGCACTAAGCGGTGTCATGCCGTTGGCCTGTGGGTAAGGTTTATGACCCCCCCCCCATAAATACCTTTCTCCCTTCCCTCTCTCTCTGACTCTACTGAAGGACTCTTGAATAGCCBTTGTTAAACATAGAGAGTCTGGGAACATCAAACAAGTGGAGGGAAAGGAACCATATTTCAGTTATAGAACCAGTTGAAAATATGCGTTGGTACTTAATGAATATGATGTCAGTTCGGTTGTCATCTGAGACATTATGACTGATGACAGGATGACATAAACTGTATCTGGGAAAGTCTACACATTCTAGTTATCAGATTCACATGGAATTGTTGTGCAATTTACATTTTTGAATATGAAACTATTTGTGAAAAGATTAAATGTAATTTTAGCTTCCAAATGAGAGAATTGGGTTTTCATAAGGTTAGAGCTCTGCTCAATCAGTGGCCCTCCCCTGTGAAGAGACATTGGTTATAAACTATGAAACACACCCTTCTCTCCCTCCACTATATCAGCCCTTGACGAAAATGTAACCTCCTGTTCCGAGTACGCGAGGCCTGCAGCCTCTGCGTTAAAAGGGAAAATAACTTTCTGTTCCGGGTACATTAGGGCGACGGTCCAATGTCAGAAGGATTCAGATAATAAGCTGTTCCGGGTACATTAGGGCGACGGTCCGATGTCAGAACGATTCAGATAATAACTACAGAACAAAGCCAACCTCAGCGTGAGCTTTGGTTGCGAATGGTATGAACTTTGAACTCTTATTCACTACAGAAGTGATACCTCCTAGCCGTGGAGTTAGCAGCGGCCGCTGTAAACGTGGGCTAGGAAAGGACGGACGAAGTATACAGTCTAACACACAACGACGATACTACAACGTATACCATTTACCACCAGAGACATTCTTCCGAGGACAGCAAGATCTCTGTTGGGCAACACGGCCAGCATCTACGACCAACCTACCGAAGTGCAGCTCAGAGTAAATATTTATTGCATTTCCCTTTTCCAAATGTGCGGTAATTTAGAATGCATAAGATACTGTATTTACGATAGCACAGCTTCTCCCTTTGTTCCTCAGTCTCCCCGCTCTGTCACTCAAACCCAACCCCCTCCCTTTGTTCCTCAAGTCTTCCCGCTCTTTCACTCAAACCCAACCCCCTTTCCTTTGTTCCTCAGTCTTCCCGCTCTTTCACTCAAACCCCGCCCCCTTTCCTTTGTGTAACCAGCCGTCATGTCGGCTCTGTCCACCAGGGTGGTTTTCTGTATGACATCATTTGCATTCTGTGTATATGTAATTCTGTGTGATTAGTTAGGTATTTAGTAAATAAATAATTAAACCCAATTTTGTATTGCTGATTCAACTTGTTAGCCAGGGTTCGTGAAGATAACCAAGAATTTACAACTTTCGGATGAGACTGAAATAAGGTGACGATTAATATTGACTGCTATTGATGTAAAATATTACTAGGTCTTTAAGAGTTTATTCGGATGATAACAGCTCTATAAACACTCTTTCGTGGTGCCCCGACTTTCTAGTTAATTACATTTACATGATTAGCTCAATCAGGTAATATTAATTACAGAGAAAGGATTTTATAGAATAGCATGTCATATCACTTAATCCGGCACAGCTAAAGACACAACAATTGACTGTATGTTTGTTTATTCCATGTGTAACTGTCACGCCCTGACCATAGAGAGCTTTTTATTCTCTATGTTGGTTAGGTCGGGGTGTGACTAGRGTGGGTTATCTAGGTGATTATATATATCTATGTTGGCCTGGTATGGTTCCCAATCAGAGGCAGCTGTTTATCGTTGTCTCTGATTGGGGATCATATTTAGGCAGTTATTTCCCCATTGTGTTTTGTGGGATCTTGTTTTTGTGTAGTGCCTGTTAACACTGCAATTACTTCACGGTTCGTTTGTTTTCTGTATTTGTTTTGGTGAGTTTAATTTATTAAAACATGTGGAACTCTACGCATGTTGCGCCTTGGTCCAATCATTCTAACGACGTTGACAGTAACTCTGTGTTGTTGTATGTGTCGAACTGCTTTGCTTTATCTTGCCCAGGTCGCAGTTGTAAATGAGAACTTGTTCTCAACTAGCCTAACTGGATAAATAAAGGTGAAATAAATATATATATATATATTTGTTGACTTCTGTAACCGTAAAATCCTTTGTTTCATGCATGTTAACATCAGAAGCCTCCTCCCTAAGTTTGTTTTATTCACTGCTTTAGCACACTCCGCCAACCCTGATGTCCTAGCAATGTCTGAATCCTGGCTTAGGAAGGCCACCAAAAATTCTGAAATTTCCATCCCCAACTATAACATTTTCCATCAAGATAGAACTGCCAAAGGGGGCGGAGTTACATTCTACTGCAGAGGTATCCTGCAGAGTTCCTACTATCTAGGTCTGTGCCCAAACAGTTTGAGCTTCTACTTTTAAAAATCCACCTTTCCAGAAATAAGTCTCTCACTGTTGCCGCTTGTAATAGACCCCCCTCAAATAATCAATCACATTTATTTATAAAGCCCTTCTTACATCGGCTGATGTCACAAAGTGCTCATCGTCACTCCCTCAGAACCCAGCTGTGCCCTGGACAGCATATGTGAATTGATTGCCCCCATTTATCTTCAGAGTTCGTACAGTTAGGTGACCTAAACAGGGAAATGCTTAAAACTTCTTAAAAGTATGTTTACATTGTAATACTTCTGACAGMCAACTTTCTTGCTCAGCCCATGGTACTGTACTGGGCTGTGGCCTTTGGACTTCATAGCACTTGCAGAAAGCATGGATTATTGAATCATTGTTCGTTTTACACTTAAGACATGTCTCTGTTGTTGTGCTGTAGGATTTGTGAATGTTGTCTTTTGTATAATAAATTCTATACATTTGTTAATACTGGATTAAGTTTACATTTTCATTAACTGTAATTTCAATAGTTATGCTCCAACGTTCCCTCTATCTTGTGCCAACATTGGTTCTTTTGAAGTCTTGGTTCCAATAGTTCATATTTTTTTTCTAAGAGATTGTCAGTTGGATATGCTCTCTGCAAGGTCTGACCTAACCGAACATAGAGAATAAATAAGGATCTCTAAGGACAGGTTGGTATATCTTACCTATTATGTCAACATCCTTTCCCGACTACCTGAAGGTTGCTCTGATGTCCAAAATATTTAAAATCGACATTTCATGACATGTATTTGAAACTACATTGGTCCAAAATTACTTTTAAATTCTGTCTGTAAATACATGAACTTCCTGTTTCCTGGGCCAAACAGCTTCTCTTTCACCTGTACACAGAAGTAGATTCTATTTCTATGGTAAAGCATGTCTTTACACATCTCCCTTAATAAGGGWTGGGCAATCTAAACATGAGCTTCTCTTTCACACAGAAAGGAAAAGAGAAAAGACAAGCTGCTTGTTATTCTTTCTCTTTTCAGTTATTTCAACTTATCCTCGGGAGTAGCTTGGACAGACAATGTAATATCAAAACAGATTTGGTTGCTATGCCAACAATCAATCACCTCAGCAACAGTTTTTCCTGTGTTTGTGTTCATGAAATGCTCACATACTATGAATAACCACAATACAGTTCTATCTATCTATATTTCAATAGCAGATGAAGTATGGGCCTTTACAATGTGGAACTAATAGCTGTGTATTTAAATGGGAGTGCATTACAAACGACACACTGTTTTTGTTTATTTTTCATTTTTGCTGAACATCTAAAGAAGTCTCCAAGAGCAAATATATATTCTAGACACTATTAGGTTTTGAGCCAATAATGCGTGTTAAAGTGAGTTTTTTCCGTTGTCATTTCTCCGTCAATACTCCGTATTACAGAACGGAAGTTGGCACACCGGTTGAGAACTCAATTCCCTAAATGGCCAGCAGATGGCGCCACAATCCGCTCCCTAGTTTTATTGCTGGAAGGTTGGATAGAAATGTTACGTTCTCCCATAGAGATTCTCCAAGAAGACATTTATGAAATTCCACTAAAGTGTCAAGTGCCTTCAGTTTTAGTAGCCAAGAAAGGTGTTTATATCCGAGAAACAATATTTTTTCTGCTATTTTTAGCTGCAAACAATGAAGGAAGGCTAAATAATTAAATAGGGATTCTTCCGATGGCATTGAGGAGCACACCACATCATTCACTGGCTTTATCAATAAGTGCATCGAGGACGTCGTTCCCACAGTGACTGTACGTACATACCCCAACCAGAAGCCATGGATTCCAGGCAACATTCGCACTGAGCTAAAGGGTAGAGCTGCCGCTTTCAAGGTGCGGGACTCTAACCCGGAAGCTGACAAGAAATCCTGCTATGCTCTCCGACGAACCATCAAACAGGCAAAGTATCAATACAGGGCTAAGATTCACTCCACACTCCCCTTTCCAACCTGGACAAAAGGAACACTTATGTGAGAATGCTATTCATTGACTACAGCTTAGCGTTCAACACCATAGTGCCCTCAAAGCTCATCACTAAGCTAAGGATTCTGGGACTAAACACCTCCCTCTGCAACTGGATTCTGGACTTCCTGACGGGGCGCCCCCAGGTGGTAAGGGTAGGCAACAACACATCTGCCACTCTGATCCTGAACAATGGAGCTCCCCAGGGGTACATGCTCAGTCCCCTCCTGTACTCCCTGTTCACCCACGACTGCATGGCCAGGCACAACTTCAACACCATCATTAAGTTTGCAGACGACACAACAGTGGTAGGCCTGATCACCGACAACGATGAGACGGCTTATAGGGAAGAGGTCAGAGAACTGGCAGTGTGGTGCCTGAAAAACAACCTATCCCTCAATGTGAGCAAGACAATGAAGCTGATAGTGGAGGAAAATTAGTGCCGAACACGCCGCCATTCACATCGACGGGGCTGTAGTGGAGTGGGTCGAGAGCTTCAAGTTCCTTGGTGTCCACATCACCAACAAGCCATCATGGTCCAAACACAAAAAGACAGTCGTGAAGAGAGCACGACAATGCATATTCCCCCTCAGGTGATTCCCCCTCTCTGATCATATCTGGCCCTGTGCCCTCTCTGGTCATACTGCCCCTGTGCCCTCTCTGATCATATCTGGCCCTGTGCCCTCTCTGATCATATCTGCCCTGTGCCCTCTCTGATCATATCTGGCCCTGTGCCCTTCTGATCATATCTGGCCCTGTGCCCTCTCTGATCATATCTGTCCCTGTGTCCTCTCTGATCATATCTGGCCCCTGTGACCTCTCTGATCATATCTGGCCCTGTGACCTCTCTGATCATATCTGGCCCTGTGTCCCTTCTGATCATATCTGGCCTGTGTCCTCTCTGATCATATCTGGCCCTGTGACCTCTCTGATCATATCTGGCCCTGTGCCCTCTCTGATCAAATCTGGCCCTGTGCCCTCTCTGATCATATTGGCCCTGTGTCCTCTCTGATCAATCTGGCCCTGTGACCTCTCTGATCATATCTGGCCCTGTGTCCTCTCTGATCATATCTGGCCTGTGACCTCTCTGATCATCTGGCCCTGTGACCTCTCTGATCATATCTGGCCCTGTGCCCTCTCTGATCATATTCTGGCCCTGTGACCTCTCTGATCATATCTGGCCTGTGTCCTCTCTGATCATATCTGGCCCTGTGCCCGCTCTGAATCGAGGCATTGAACACTTTAACAGGATTTTTTTTTTTTCACAACTGGCTACATGATTTTTGCAGCTCAGTTGGTGTAACTTTTGTTGACAATTTCAATACCTTTTGGAAACAAAACACATTTTACAATGAGGATGTGATCCACCCAAATCATTTGKGTTCCTGAAACCTTTCACAGCATTATAAGGCTGCGTTGAGACAATGACTAATCAATGACCCAAGTCCAGCTCAGTTAATCCCTACCATTGAGACACTGAGTTGTCATAATGCTTCAGCAAATGTACATTATACATTAGTAACCTAATTTATGTCCCTCTAACTGCCCTGAATGCCTCTGCTGATACTATAGATATTGTATAGGCCTCCTTGCTCGCACACGTTTTTTCAGTTCTGCTCACAAATGTTCTATATGATTGAAGTCATGACTTTGTGATGGCCACTCCAATACCTTGACCTTGTTGTCCTTAAGCCATTTTGCCACAACTTTGGAAGTATGCTTGGGATCGTTGTCCATTTGGAAGACCCATTTGCAACCAAGCTTTAACTTCCTGACTGATGTCTTGAGATGTTGCTTCACTATATCCACATAATTTTCCTGCCTCATGATGCCATCTATTTTGTAAAGTGCACCAGTCCCTCCTGCAGCAAAGCACCCCCACAACATGATGCTGCCACCACCGTGCTTCACGGTTGGGATGGTGTTCTTCAGCTTGCAAGCCTCCCCCTTTTTCCTCCAAACAACAATGATCATTATGGCCAAACAGTTCTATTTTTGTTTCATCAGACCAGAGGACATTCTCACAAAGTACGATCTTTGTCCCCAAATGCAGTTGCAAACCGTAGTATAGCTTTTTTAAGATGGTTTTGGAGCAGTGGCTTCTTCCTTGCTGAGCGGTCTTTCAGGTTATGTCGATATAAGACTCGTTTTACTGTGGATATAGATACTTTGTACCTGTTTCCTCCAGCATCTTCACAAGGTCCTTTGCTGTTGTTTTGGGAATTATTTGCACTTTTCGCAACAAAGTAGATTMATCTCTAGGAGAGAGATATCCTTCGTATCCTTCCTGAGCGGTATGACGGCTGCGTGGTCCCATGGTGTTTATACTTGTGTAACCGTTTAACTTTACGGCGTCCCCTCGCCCCGACCCGGGCGCGAACCAGGGACCCTCTGCACACATCAACAACAGTCACCCACGAAGCGTCGTTACCCATCGCTTCACAAAAGCCGCGGCCCTTGCAGAGCAAGGGGAACCACTACTTCTAGGTTTCAGAGCAAGTGACGTAACTGATTGAAACGCTATTAGCGCGTACCCGCTAACTAGCTAGCCATTTCAGATCCGTTACACTTGCGTACTATTGTTTGTACAATATTGTTTGTACAAAATAGCCCATGTTATCATATGTGGCTTAAGAAACAAGGTTCATGAAATCAATAATTTGCGAGTAACAGATGACATTAATATTATGACTATCTCTGAAACTCACTTAGACAATACCTTTGATGATACAGTGGTAGCAATACAAGGTTATAACATTTACAGAAAATACAGAAATGCCAAAGGTGGAGGTGTTGTTGTTTATATTCAGAACCACATTCCTGTAAACATTTAAGAGGATCTCATGTTAAATACTGTTGAAGTAATATGGCTACAGGTTCATCTGCCTCACCTAAAGCCCATTCTGGTGGGAAGCTGCTATAGACCACCAAGTGCTAACAGTCAGTATCTGGATAACGTGTGAAATGCTTGATAATGTATGTGATATCAACAGAGAGGTATATTTTCTGGGTGATTTAAATATTGACTAGCTTTCATCAAGCTGCACACTCAAGAAAATGCTTCAAACTGTAACCAGTGCCTGCAACCTGGTTCAGGTTATCAGTCAACCTACCAGGGTAGTTACAAACAGTACAGGAATGAAATCATCAACATGTATTCATCAGAAATTAGCTTGAATGCAGTATCCAGATCCATMGGATGTAGTGATCACAATATAGTAGCCATATCTAGGAAAACCAAMGTTCCAAAGGCTGGGCCTATATAGTGTATAAGAGGTCATACCAGAAGTTTTGTAGTGATTCCTATGTTATAGGTGTGAAAAATATATGTTGGTCTGTGGTGTGTAATGAGGAGCAAACATACACTGGACTTGACACATTTATGAAATTGCTAATTCCAGTTGCTAATAAGCATGCATACATTAAGAAAATGACTGTAAAAACTGTCAAATCTCTGTAGATTGATGAGGAATTTAAAAAATGGTATGGTTGAGAGGGATGAGGCAAAAGGAATGGCAAATACGTCTGGCTGCACAACCGATTGGCAAACCTTTTGCAAATTGAGAAATCATGAGACTAAACTGAACAAAAAGAAGAAGAAACTACACTATGAAAACAAGATAAATTAAATAAAGAATGATAGTAAAAGCTTTGGAGCACCTTAAAGGAAATTCTGGGAAAAAAGGCAAACTCAGCTCCATCCTTCATTGAATCCGATGGCTCATTCATCACAAAACCAACTGATATTGCCGACTACTATAATGATTTTTGTCATTGGCAAGATTAGCAAACTTAGGCATGACATGCCAGCAACAAATGCTGACACTACTCATCCAAGTCTGACCAAATTATGAAAGACAAGCATTGTAATTTTAAATTCCGTAAAGTTATTGGGGAAGAGGTGAAAAAATTATTGTTGTCTATCAACAATGACAAGCCACCGGGGTCTGAAGACTTGGATGGAAAATTACTGAGGATGATAGTAGATGATATTGCCACTCCTATTTGCCATATCTTCAATTTAAGCCAACTGTGTGCCCTCAGGCTTGGAGGGAAGCAAAAGTCACTCTGCTATCTAAGAATAGTAAAGCCCCCTTTACTGGCTCAAATAGCCAACCAATCAGCCTGTTACCAACCCTTAGTAAACTTATGGGGGAAAAAATGTTTGTGTCACGCCTGCACTCGCTCCCCCTCCCTGGCGCTCAAAGGCGCCAGGCTCCCCAGCATTACGCACTCCTGCCACCGTCATTACGCACACCTGCCTTCCCCCCGTCATGCACATCAGCGATTATTGGACTCACCTGGACTCAATCACCTCTGTCATTACCTATGCTATATATGTCTGGTTCCCTGCTCTGTTCCCTGCTTCATTAATTGTTGTTTGTCATTTTGTACCCCTGTACTGATGCTGTTCTTGTCTTGGTCTTTGTCTGTTTCCTGATTAAATGTTTACTCCCCTTCCCTTCTTCTCATCTCCGGCGTCGGTCCTTACAGTTTGACCAGATACAATACTATTTTACAGTAAACAAATTCACAACAAACTTTCAGCATGCTGATAGAGAAGGACATTCAACAAGCACAGCACTTACACAAATGACTGATGATTGGCTGAGAGAAATTGATGATATAAAAATTGTGGGTCTGTTTTGTTAGACTTCAGTGTGGCCTTTGATATTATCGATCATAGTCTACTGCTGTCAAAACGTATGTGTTATGGCTTTACACCCCCTGCTATATTGTGGATAAAGAGTTACCTGTCTAACAGAGACCATCCTSGAGATATTAAACTCAGGTCTATTTACTCATTATATTTCCCTGTTAAAAGAGTTTCTGTTGTCTTTTGCTGAAGCTTGAATTGTTTACCGTTTGAGACTTAGTGTTTGTTGTTTTTTCAAGTGTACTGTGATCCTGTGGCTACCGTTTCTTAGAAAAGTATTATGTTTATCATTAACCACTGATTCCTTGTCTGGTCTCTTCTCTGCACCTGGATCCAATCTCACCACTTCACAGCACGCATCAGCCAAAGACAACAGAAAACACACCTCTTTTAACAGGGAAATCATAACGAGTAAATAGGACACACCTGAGTGTTGTTAATGTCTCTAGGACGGTCTCTGCTGTCCTCTGGTGACAGGTGGAACCATGACAACCTGAGTGTGGTTAATGTCTCTAGACGGTCCTGCTGTCCTCTGGTGACAGGTGGAACCATGACAACCTGAGTGTGGTTAATGTCTCTAGGACGGTCTCTGGTGACAGGTGGATCCATGACAACCTGAGTGTGGTTAATGTCTCTAGGACGGTCTCTGCTGTCCTCGGTGACAGGTGGATCCATGACAACCTGAGTGTGGTTAATGTCTCTAGGACGGTCTCTGCTGTCCTCTGGTGACAGGTGGAACCATGACAACCTGAGTGTGGTTAATGTCTCTAGGACGGTCTCTGCTGTCCCCTGGTGACAGGTGGAACCATGACAACCTGAGTGTTGTTAATGTCTCTAGGACGGTCTCTGCTGTCCTCTGGTGACAGGTGGAACCATGACAACCTGAGTGTGTTTAATGTCTCTAGGACGGTCTCTGCTGTCCTCTGGTGACAGGTGGAACCATGACAACCTGAGTGTGGTTAATGTCTCTAGACGGTCTCTGCTGTCCTCTGGTGACAGGTGGAACCATGACAACCTGAGTGTGGTTAATGTCTCTAGGACGGTCTCTGCTGTCCTCTGGTGACAGGTGGAACCATGACAACTGAGTGTGTTAATGTCTCTAGGACGGTCTCTGCTGTCCTCTGGTGACAGGTGGAACCATGACAACCTGAGTGTGGTTAATGTCTCTAGGACGGTCTCTCTGTCCTCTGTGACAGGTGGAACCATGACAACCTGAGTGTTGTTAATGTCTCTAGGACGGTCTCTGCTGTCCTCTGGTGACAGGTGGAACCATGACAACCTGAGTGTGTTAATGTCTCTAGGACGGTCTCTGCTGTCCTCTGGTGACAGGTGGAACCATGACAACCTGAGTGTTGTTAATGTCTCTAGGACGGTCTCTGCTGTCCTCTGGTGACAGGTGGAACCATGACAACCTGAGTGTGGTTTAATGTCTCTAGGACGGTCTCTGGTGACAGGTGGATCCATGACAACCTGAGTGTGGTTAATGTCTCTAGGACGGTCTCTGCTGTCCTCTGGTGACAGGTGGAACCATGACAACCTGAGTGTGGTTAATGTCTCTAGGACGGTCTGCTGTCCCTGGTGACAGGTGGAACCATGACAACCTGAGTGTGGTTAATGTCTCTAGGACGTCTCTGCTGTCCTCTGGTGACAGGTGAAACCATGACAACTGAGTGTGGTTAATGTCTCTAGGACGGTCTCTTGTCCTCTGGTGACAGGTGGAACCATGACAACCTGAGTGTGGTTAATGTCTCTCTAGGACGTCTCTGCTGTCCTCTGGTGACAGGTGGAACCATGACAACCTGAGTGTGGTTAATGTCTCTAGGACGGTCTCTGCTGTCCTCTGGTGACAGGTGAACCATGACAACCTGAGTGTGTTTTAATGTCTCTAGGACGGTCTCTGCTGTCCTCTGGTGACAGGTGGAACCATGACAACCTGAGTGTTGTTAATGTCTCTAGGACGTCTCTGCTGTCCTCTGGTGACAGGTGGAACCATGACAACCTGAGTGTGGTTAATGTCTCTAGGACGGTCTCTGCTGTCCTCTGGTGACAGGTGGAACATGACAACCTGAGTGTTGTTAATGTCTCTAGGACGTCTCTGCTGCCTCTGGTGACAGGTGGAACCATGACAACCTGAGTGTGGTTAATGTCTCTAGGACGGTCTCTGCTGTCCTCTGGTGACAGGTGGAACATGACAACCTGAGTTTGTTAATGTCTCTGACTTCGCTGTCTCTGGACAGGTGGAACCATGACAACCTGAGTGTTGTTAATGTTCTTAGGACGGTCTCTGCTGTCCTTCTGGTGACAGGTGGAACCATGACAACCTGAGTTTGTTAATGTCTCTGGACGTCTCTGCTGTCCTCTGGTGACAGGTGGAACCATGACAACCTGAGTGTGGTTAATGTCTCTAGGACGGTCTCTGGTGACAGGTGGATCATGACAACCTGAGTGTGGTTAATGTCTCTAGGACGGTCTCTGCTGTCCTCTGGTGACAGGTGGAACCATGACAACCTGAGTGTGGTTAATGTCTCTAGGACGTCTTCTGCTGTCCTCTGGTGACAGGTGGAACCATGACAACCTGAGTGTGGTTAATGTCTCTAGGACGTCTCTGCTGTCCTCTGGTGACAGGTGGACACCATGACAACCTGAGTGTGGTTAATGTCTCTAGGACGTCTCTGCTGTCCTCTGGTGACAGGTGGAACCATGACAACCTGAGTGTGGTTAATGTCTCTAGGACGTCTCTGCTGTCCTCTGGTGACAGGTGGAACCATGACAACCTGAGTGTGGTTAATGTCTCTAGGACGTCTCTGCTGTCCTCTGGTGACAGGGAACCATGACAACCTGAGTGTGTTAATGTCTCTAGGACGTCTCTGCTGTCCTCTGGTGACAGGTGGAACCATGACAACCTGAGTGTGGTTATGTCTCTAGGACGTCTCTGCTGTTCTGGTGACAGGTGGAACCGTGACAGAGATAAGACATGAATTTTTTGTTACACTTTAAAACAAATGTTATCTTATAAATCTTAATGAAGCTTTCATAAATCCTTTGTAAGAAAACGTACATAAATGTTTCACAAATCATTTTGAGCGAATGTGACTTTCCATGTTTCCGTGATACTGCAGTAAACTACATTACATTTCTACGAACCCCTTGGCAGATGGTTTGTGTAGTCAACAGAGGGATCTCTATGGTTCCCTGACCAGATACTCAGAACAGCAACCTGATGTTAGTACCCACAATAAACGTACAGTCTTCTTCTGGTTCACAGTCAGATACTAAGAAACAGATTGTGTCAACCAACAAACTAAATTCCCCTCTCTCCTCTCTCTCTCCTTTACTTCTGTTGTAATAACACATAGAGCAGGGCATCCAAGTCATCGTTTCTGGAAATGAGCATGCCTGGACCGTCTCAGGAAACAGACAGACAGACAGACAGACAGACAGACAGACAGACAGACAGACAGACAGACAGACAGACAGACAGACAGACAGACAGACAGACAGACAGACAGACAGACAGACAGACGAGAAGTAGAAACCAGTTGGTTCTGTACAGTAGATGAGATATTGAAACCAGTTGGTTCTGTACAGTAGATGAGATATTGAAACCAGTTGGTTCTGTACAGTAGATGAGATGTTAAAACCAGTTGGTGCTGTACAGTAGATGAGAAGTAGAAACCAGTTAGTTCTGTACAGTAAAACACAGTGTGTTGATGTGTCAACAGGGAGAATAGCACACGGCCTGTTGACTAAACAGTTAGTGTGACAGTAGCAACAGGCAACTTTGTGTTTTCAAAGAGTTGTGGTTAACCCTGCTCCAAGGTCTCTGTTCCGTTCTGTTCAGCCTCCTCCAAGGTTAAAGCACCGTCCCTGCATCTGGACGCCCCTACCTCCTATCTCCCACAGTAAAACTGCTAGTGTTAAATCAACTCCTATAGTGTTGGATTTAATACTGAAACGGTGTCCATATTGTCTCAATCTATACAGAGTTAATGGAACACTTTCAAAAGTGTTACCCTTTTCACACTAACCAAGTGTTCATTACCCTGGCATGGGAGGCGAATCCGGGATGCTGGCCTTCTAGGCAGAGTTCMTCTGTCCAGTGTCTGTGTTATTTTGCCCATCTTAATATTTTATTTTTATTGGCCAGTCTGAGATATGGCTTTATCTTTGCAACTYTGCCTAAAAGGCCAGCATCCCGGACTCGCCTCTTCACTGTTGACGTTGACACTGGTGTTTAGCGGGTACTGTTTAACGAAGCTGCCAGTTGAGGACTTGTGAGGCGTCTGTTTCTCAAACTAGACACTCTAATGTACTTGTCCTCTTGCTCAGTTGTGCACCGAGGCCTCCCACTCCTCTTTCTATTCTGGTTCGATCTGGTATCTCACATGGAATAGCCTTAATTTCTCGGAACAAGAATAGACTGACGAGTTTCAGAAGTAAGTACTTTGTTTCTGGTCATAGATACGTTTTTGTCTCAACGCAGCTTTATAATGCTGTGAAAGGATCCAGGAACCCAAATGATTTGGGTGGATCCCATCCTCCTTATAAAATGTGTTTTGTTTCCAAAAGGTATTGAAATTGTCAACAAAAGTTACACCCATTGAGCTGCAATAATCACGTAGCCAGTTGTGAAGAGAGAGAATCCTGCTAAAGTGTTCAATGCCGCGATTCAGAGCGGGCACAGGGCCAGATATGATCAGAGAGGGAACAGGGCCAGATATGATCAGAGAGGGAACAGGGCCAGATATGATCAGAGAGGGAACAGGGCCAGATATGATCAGAGAGGG
>NW_019942674.1:42922-53313 GCF_002910315.2 Salvelinus sp. IW2-2015 | reverse complement strand
AAACAGCAGCTCCACATTTTTCTGGCATAGTTACACATCAGTCCCATTTTCTGGCCCATAGTGTTACACATCAGGTCCATTTTCTGGCATAGTTACACATCAGGTCCATTTTCTGGCATAGTTACACATCAGGTCCATTTTCTGGCATAGTTACACAGCAGGTCCATTTTCTGGCATAGTTACACAGCAGGTCCATTTTCTGGCATAGTTACATGGCAGGTCCATTTTCGAAATCAAACTTCTGGCATTTCCGTGAATCAGCCCAATATTTAAATCAATATTGCCAATACTGAGCTAAGATCGCTCTAATGACATAAAAACTTCTTTAAGTGACAAAAAGGCCACCAGTAAGTACAGATAGTAGTTTAAATCCCCTCGTGCAGTCCCCGCAGCCGGACAATTTTCTCATGGCTTCTTGAAGGAAATGCTGTAGGAATGTTCAACCGGTGTCGYTCATTCAGCCAACAGAAACTTTCAACCGGTTTTCCTCATTAAGCTTGGAGTCGGAGTCAGAGGCCGACTTTCTCTGGTCTCTCCTCCACCCGTTACGGGGTCTGAGACGCCGAAGCCTCCCACCATTAGCTCTGACAAATTTAATACCCTAGTCATTCGCGACTCCATTACCTGCAGTATTAGACTTAAAACAAATCATCCAGCGATCATACACTGTTCACCAGGGAGCAKGGCTACCGACGTTAAGGCTAATCTGAAGATGGTGCTGGCAAAAGCTAAAACTGGCGAGTGTAGAGAGTATAGAGATAATGTTATCCACGTTGGCACCAACGATGTTAGGATGAAACAGTCAGAGGTCACCAAGCGCAACATAGCTTCAGCGTGTAAATCAGCTAGAAAGATGTGTCGGCATCGAGTAATTGTCTCTGGTCCCCTCCCAGTTGAGCTCTACAGCAGAGTCTCACAACTCAATCACAGGTTGAAAACTGTTTTCTGCCCCTCCCAAAAGATAGAATTTGTAGGTAATTGGCCCTTTTCTTGGGTCTCACCCACAAACAGGACCAAGCCTGGCCTGCTGAGGAGTGACGGACTCCATCCTAGCTGGAGGGGTGCTCTCATCTTATCTATGAACATAGACAGGGCTCTAACTCCTCAAGCTCCACAATGAGATAGGGTGCAGGCCAGGCAGCAGGCTTTTAGCCACTAGCACAGTCAGTGTAGTCAGCTCAGCTATCCCCATTGAGACTGTGTCTGTGCCTCGATCTAGGATGGGCAAAACTAAACATGGTGGTCGCCTTAGCAATTTCACTGGAATAAAGACCTCCTCCATTCCTGTCATTAAAGAGATTGTGATACCTTACTTCTCAAAATAGGGCTACTTAATGTTAGATCCCTCACTTCAAAGGCTGTTATAGTCAATGAACTAATCACTGATCATAATCTTGATGTGATTGGCCTGACAAACATGGCTTAAGCCTGATGAATTTACTGTGTTAAATGAGGCCTCACCTCCTGGTTACAATAGTGACCATATCCCCCGTGCATCCCGCAAAGGCGGAGGTGTTGCTAACATTTACGATAGCAAATTTCAATTTACAATTTTTTTTTTGTTGCATTTTCGTCTTTTTGGCTTCTAGTCATGAAATCTATGCAGTCTACTCAATCACTTTTTATAGCTACTGTTTACAGGCCTCCTGGGCCATATACAGCGTTCCTCACTGAGTTCCCTGAATTCCTATCAGACCTTGTAGTCATGGCAGATAATATTCACATTTTTGGTGACTTTAATATTCACATGGAAAAGTCCACAGACCCACTCCAAAAGGCTTTMGGAGCCATCATCGACTCAGTGGGTTTTGTCCAACATGTCTCTGGACCTACTCACTGCCACAGTCATACTCTGGACCTAGTTTTGTCCCGTGGAATAAATGTTGTGGATCTTAATGTTTTTCCTCATAATCCTGGACTATYGGACCACCATTTTATTACGTTTGCAATCGCAACAAATAATCTGCTCAGGATCAAGGATCATCAAAATATGTGCTACAAATTCCAACCCAAAGATTCCTAGATGCCCTTTCAGACAACATCCTACAACATGCCCCAGGTCAGCCTGGGGGCCAACATCCTACAACATGCCCCAGGTCAGCCTGGGGGCCAACATCCTACAACATGCCTCAGGTAGCCTGGGGCCAACATCCTACAACATGCCCTCAGATCAGCCTGGGGGCCAACATCCTACAACATGCCTCAGGATCAGCCTGGGGCCAACATCCTACAACATGCCCCAGGTCAGCCTGGGGGCCAACATCCTACAACATGCCCCAGATCAGCCTTGGGGGCCAACATCCTACAACATCCCCAGATCAGCCTGGGGGCCAACATCCTACAAACATGCCCCCAGGGTCAGCCTGGGGGCCAACATCCTACAACATTGCCCCATCAGGCCTGGGGCCAACATCCTACAACATGCCTCAGATCAGCCTGGGGCCAACATCTACAACATGCCTCAGATCAGCCTGGGGGCCAACATCCTACAACATGCCTCAGGTCAGCCTGGGGGCCAACATCCTACAACATGCCTCAGATCAGCCTGGGGCCAACATCCTACAACATGCCCAGGTCAGCCTGGGGCCAACATCCTACAACATACCCCAGGTCAGCCTGGGGGCCAACATCCTACAACATGCTCAGGTCAGCCTGGGGCCAACATCCTACAACATGCCTCCAGATCAGCTCTGGGGCCAACATCCTACAACATGCCCCAGATCAGCCTGGGGGCCAACATCCTACAACATGCCCAGATCAGCCTG
This sequence comes from Salvelinus sp. IW2-2015, assembly GCF_002910315.2. NCBI lineage: Eukaryota > Metazoa > Chordata > Actinopteri > Salmoniformes > Salmonidae > Salvelinus > Salvelinus sp. IW2-2015. The sequence goes on along the minus strand of NW_019942674.1, from coordinate 50,548 downwards.
GGGGCCAACATCCTACAACATGCCCCAGATCAGCCTGGGGGCCAACATCCTACAACATGCCCAGGTCAGCCTGGGGGCCAACATCCTACAACATGCCCAGATCAGCCTGGGGGCCAACATCCTACAACATCCCCAGGTCAGCCTGGGGCCAACATCCTACAACAATCCCCAGGTCAGCCTGGGGGCCAACATCCTACAACATGCCCCAGATCAGCCTGGGGGCCAACATCCTACAACATGCCCCAGATCAGCCTGGGGGCCAACAACCTACAACATGCCCCAGGTCAGCCTGGGGGCCAACATCCTACAACATGCCCCAGGTTTATTTAAGCCTTCCCTTAGATCTAGATGAACCCTAATAGTCCTTATGGAAATCAGACTTTTAAATCTAGACTAGGGCAAATCTAAAACTATTTTAATAAACCATGTCTGAGAACTGCGATTTCAGTTAGTCCAGTTTAAAAGTGCAATTTAGTCTAGGATTATGCTTTATCTGTGTCCACGAAACCAACACATAGAGTCCCACTAATCCAGTGTTAAATGAACACTTTGAGTTGATAAAACAACACTTGCTTGATCTCACAGGCGTGACAAAGTGTAGCGTAATCGCCAATATTTATTTTAATGCAAATCTTTTCAGGTCATTTCATTTTCTTTTCCCAGGTAGGTTATTGAGTAAACATTATCTTCTATAAAAATAACCTGACCACAGTCGATGTGGTGACCTTTGACTGAAGCAACACCAGGGTATAAAAGGCTCCGTGATGCGTTCCTCTCTCTGCCTGGTCTATTGTTACCCTTTAGGAAAAGACAACTCCTCTATATTTGAATACAGTTTTACTGGGCCATGCAAATCACAGTATTTAAGTGTTAACCTTCATCAGGCTGTCTCAACATGTCACTAGCCAGGTGTCCTGCAGGTCAATGAGTTAGTTAGTTAGTGCATGGTGTGACTGACTGACCCCCTCCTGTCCCCTGCTCTTCCTCYTCTTCTTCTACCTCCTTCTTTTCCCCTGTATACCCTCAGTCTCTACTGATAGTAACGGTGTTATGATGATGTTACTCAAAGGATGACAACACTGATAGTGATTGTGCTACATCGCCGTAGAAGAAGGTATTTTCTTTGGGACAAAATGCAACACGAGGCATTTTTCCATAGCATTTACATGTTGCTTTAGAATACCAAATCGTCCTCCATGCTTCAGCAGAAACAGAAGATAGTCTGAGCGTTGGTCTCAGGTGACAGAGGCCTGAACACGCTGATAGAGCTGGAACAATGTGACTACTCAAGATACATCAAACATAACAAACATATTATACATGAACCAGTATTTAACGATCTGATACAGAATGTGTCGCGGTTAAAGGTCCCCCCTGTCTGTCACTCCTGAGACTGAGCTTTCTGAACTCGGGTTCYTAGAAGATTTACAAACATTTGCAAGAATTTGTAAATTTGCTTACTTTGCTAACTTGTGAAGATCAAGGATTTGTTTGAGACTATCTCCTTGATCTCCTTGTTGTTATTGACGACCATACACACATCCAGGTAGCCTGGTGCCAGTCTGTTTGTGCCATCATGCCACTCCTTGCCACGTCAAATATGTTTGGCAAATGACAACGAGTTGACATGAAAGCACGAACTGATCTGGGACCAAGATAGTATTATATTTTATTTAACCTTTATTTAACTAGGCAAGTCAGTTAAAAACAAATTCTTCTTCAAAATTATTAGGATTAGGGAGTCTGGTTATTAGGATTAGAGAGTCTGGTTATTAGGATTAGAGAGTCTGGTTATTGGATTAGAGAGTTGGGTTATTTAGGATTAGAGAGTCTGGTTATTAGGATTAGAGAGTTGGGTTATAGGAATTGGGAGTTGGGTTATTAGGATTAGAGAGTCTGGTTATTAGGATTAGAGAGTCTGGTTTATTAGGATTAGGGAGTCTGGTTTATTAGGATTAGAGAGTTGGGTTATTAGGATTAGAGAGTCTGGTTATTAGGATTAGAGAGTCTGGTTATTAGGATTAGAGAGTCTGGTTATTAGGATTAGAGAGTCTGGTTATTAGGATTAGGGAGTTGGATTATTAGGATTAGAGAGTCTGGTTATTAGGATTAGAGTGTTGGGTTATTAGGTAGAGAGTCGGTTATTAGGATGAGAGTCTGGTTATTAGGATTAGAGAGTCTGGTTATTAGGATTAGGGAGTTGGGTTATTAGGATTAGAGAGTCTGGTTTTAGGATTAGAGAGTTGGGTTATTGGATAGGGAGTCTGGTTATTAGGATTAGAGAGTCTGGTTTTAGGATTAGAGAGTGGGGTTATTAGGATTAGAGAGTCTGGTTATTAGGATTAGAGAGTTGGGTTATTAGGATTAGGGAGTTGGGTTATTAGGATTAGAGAGTCTGGTTATTAGGATTAGAGAGTCTGGTTATTAGGATTAGGGAGTTGGTATTAGGATTAGAGAGTTGGGTTATTAGGATTAGAGAGTCTGGTTTTAGGATTAGAGAGTCTGGTTATTAGGATTTAGAGAGGTCTGGTTATTAGGATTAGAGAGTCTGGTTATTAGGATTAGGGGTTGGATTATAGGATTAGAGAGTCTGGTTATTAGGATAGAGTGTTGAGGTTTTAGGATTAGAGAGTCTGGTTATTAGGATTAGAGAGTCTGGTTATTAGGATTAGAGAGTCTGGTTATTAGGATTAGGGTTGGGTTATTAGGATTAGAGAGTCTGGTTATTAGGATTAGAGAGTTGGGTTATTAGGATTAGGGAGTCTGGTTATTAGGATTAGAGAGTCTGGTTTATTAGGATTAGAGAAGTCTGGTTATTAGGATTAGAGAGTCTGGTTATAGGATTAGAGAGTTGGGTTATTAGGATTAGGGGATTTGGTTATTAGGATTAGAGAGTTGGTTATTTAGGATTGAGGTCTGGTTATTAGGATTAGGGAGTCTGGTTATTAGGATAGAGGAGTTGGTTATTAGGATTAGAGAGTCTGGTTATTAGGATTAGAGAGTTGGTTATTAGGATTAGAGAGTCTGGTTATTAGGATTAGAGAGTCTGGTTATTAGGATTAGGGAGTTGGATTATTAGGATTAGAGAGTTGGTTATTAGGATTAGAGTGTTGGGTTATTAGGATTAGAGAGTCTGGTTATTAGGATTAGAGAGTTGGTTATTAGGATTAAGAGAGTCTGGTTATTAGGATTAGAGAGTCTGGTTATTAGGATTAGGGAGTTGGATTATTAGGATTAGAGAGTCTTGTTATTAGGATTAGAGTGTTGGGTTATTAGGATTAGAGAGTCTGGTTATTAGGATTAGAGAGTCTGGTTATGTTAGAGAGTCTGGTTATTAGGATTAGGGAGTTGGGTTATTAGGATTAGAGAGTCTGGTTATTAGGATTAGAGAGTTGGGTTATTAGGATTAGAGAGTTGGGTTATTAGGATTAGAGAGTCTGGTTATTAGGATTAGAGAGTCTGGTTATTAGGATTAGGGAGTCTGGTTATTAGGATTAGAGAGTTTGGTTATTAGGATTAGAGAGTCTGGTTATTAGGATTAGGAGTCTGGTTATTAGGATTAGAGAGTCTGGTTATTAGGATTAGAGAATCTGGTTATTAGGATTAGGGAGTTGGGTTTTAGGTTAGAGAGTCTGGTTATTAGGATTAGAGTTTGTTGGTTTAGGATTAGAGAGTCTGGTTATTAGGATTAGAGAGTCTGGTTATTAGGATTAGAGAGTCTGGTTATTAGGATTGGGAGTTGGGTTATTAGGATTAGAGAGTTGGGTTATTAGGATTAGGGAGTTGGGTTATTAGGATTGAGAGTCTGGTTATTAGGATTAGAGAGTCTGGTTATTAGGATTAGAGAGTCTGGTTATTAGGATTAGGAGTCTGGTTATAGGATTAGAGGTCTGGTTATTAGGATTAGAGATTCTGGTTATTAGGATTAGAGAGTCTGGTTATTAGGATTAGAGAGTCTGGTTATTAGGATTAGAGAGTTCTGATTATAGGATTAGAGAGTCTGTTATTAGGATTAGGGAGTTGGGTTATTAGGATTAGAGAGTCTGGTTATTAGGATTAGGGAGTTGGGTTATTAGGATTAGAGAGTTGGGTTATTAGGATTAGAGAGTCTGCTTATTGGATTAGACAGTCTGGTTATTAGGATTAGAGAGTCTGGTTATTAGATTGACAGTTTTTTCAAGGCTAGTGTAACAAAACAGAAAGGAAATTTACAAGAGACTGACTTCTTGTATTTATTTTTATTTTACCTTTATTTAACTAGGCATGTCAGTTAAGAACAAATTCTTATTTACATTGATGGCCTACTGGGGAACAGTGAGTTAACTGCATTGTTCAGGGGCAGAACGGCAGTTTTTTACCTTGTCAGCTTGGGGATTCAATCCAGCAACCTTTCGGTTACTGGCCCAACGCTACCTGCCGCCCCAAGTGATACATCCTCATTTCATTAAAACCTTGCCCTCTACCCCACGATACAAAACATCACAATAACTAAAACCTCAACACTTCTACAACCGTATATCCCATCTTCCCCGGCTATACAGACAACCTCTGCAGACAACCTCAACCTCTGCAACCTCGCTCTGCATAAGAGCGTCTGCTAAATGACTTAAATGTTAAATGTTAAATGTTGCAGAAAAGGCCCAGAAAAGGCTCAATGGCTAGTGTATATAACTGCCCCGATAGATGGCATCCTTGTCTAATGCCCCGCTTCACCCAGAATGGCCTACTGGTCTGCCTGAAAACCTGCCGACAGTACATGAAAACTGCTAGCAAACTTACCATACCGACTCAGTTCTTTCCGGATTTCATCCTCCTTAAAAATGGAGGCAGATTTGCAACTACCAACCTAGTCGAAGGAGTCGAAAGAGGAGTAATCGGCACCAACACATCCCTTACAAATATTCCACTAGCAATCAGCCTACCCACCAAATTCACTATTTTCTTGAACACAACAACTTTATTAATTCTGGATGCAGAATGTATAAATTCAGCTCCTATCTGTTCACTGACCGTGAACAGAACATTTTCGACCTGGACTCCATTCTCAGGACACACCTGAAACCTCCTGTACTCCCTGTTCACCCATGACTGCATGGCCAAGAACTACTCCAAAACCATGATTAARTTTTCCGACGACACAACAGTGGTAGGCCTGATCACCGACAATGATGAGACAGCCTATAGGGAGGAGGTTAGAGACCTGGCAGTGCGGTGCCAGGATAACAACCTCTCCCTCAACGATGAGACGGCCTATAGGGAGGAGGTCAGAGACCTGCAGTGTGGTGCCAGGACAACAACCTCTCCCTCAACGACGAGGTAGGCTGTCTCGTCGTTGAGGGAGAGGTTGTTGTCCTGGCACCACACTGCAGGTCTCTGACCTCCTCCCTATAGGCCGTCTCATCGTTGAGGGAGAGGTTGTTATCCTGGCACCGCACTGCCAGGTCTCTAACCTCCTCCCTATAGGCTGTCTCATCATTGTCGGGTGATCAGGCCTACCATCTGTTGTGTCGTCGGAAAATTTAATCATGGTTTTGGAGTAGTTCTTGGCCATGCAGTCATGGGTGAACAGGGAGTACAGGAGGTTTCAGGTGTGTCCTGAGAATGGAGTCCAGGTCGAAAATGTTCTGTTTCACGGTCAGTGAACAGATAGGAGCTGAATTTATACATTCTGCATCCAGAATTAATAAAGTTGTTGTGTTCAAGAAAATAGTGAATTTGGTGGGTAGGCTGATTGCTAGTGGATATTTGTAAGGGATGTGTTGGTGCCGATTACTCCTCTTTCGACTCCTTCGACTAGGTTGGTAGTTGCAAATCTGCCTCCATTTTTAAGGAGGATGAAATCCGGAAAGAACTGGTCTTGAAACCTGCCGACAGTACATGAAAACTGCTAGCAAACTTACCATACCGACTCAGTTCTTTCCGGATTTCATCCTCCTTAAAAATGGAGGCAGATTTGCAACTACCAACCTAGTCGAAGGAGTCGAAAGAGGAGTAATCGGCACAAACACATCCCTTACAAATATTCCACTAGCAATCAGCCTACCCACCAAATTCACTATTTTCTTGAACACAACAACTTTATTAATTCTGGATGCAGAATGTATAAATTCAGCTCCTATCTGTTCACTGACCGTGAACAGAACATTTTCGACCTGGACTCCATTCTCAGGACACACCTGAAACCTCCTGTACTCCCTGTTCACCCATGACTGCATGGCCAAGAACTACTCCAAAACCATGATTAAATTTTCCGACGACACAACAGTGGTAGGCCTGATCCCGACAATGATGAGACAGCCTATAGGGGAGGAGTTAGAGACCTGGCAGTGGGTGCCAGGATAACAACCTCTCCCTCAACGATGAGACGGCCTATAGGGAGGAGGTCAGAGACCTGCAGTGTGGTGCCAGGACAACAACCTCTCCCTCAACGAGAGACAGCCTATAGGGAGGAGGTCAGAGACCTGGCAGTGTGGTGCCAGGACAACAACCTCTCCCTCAACGATGAGACAGCCTATAGGGAGGAGGTCAGAGACCTGGCAGTGTGGTGCCAGGCAACAACTCTCCCTCAACGATGAGACAGCATACAGGGAGGAGGTCAGAGACCTGGCAGTGTGGTGCCAGGACAACAACTTCTCCCTCAACGATGAGCAGCCTACAGGGAGAAGGTCAGAGACCTGGCAGTGTGGTGCCGGATAACAACCTCTCCCTCAACGTGATTAGACTAAGGAGATGAACAGGTTGAGAGCTTCAAGTTCCTTGGTGTCCACATCACCAACAAACTATCATGGTCCAAACACACCAAGACAGTCGTGAAGAGGGCACAACAAGAGATTTGGCATGGGTCCTCAGATCCTCAAAAAGTTCTACAGCTGCACCGTGGAGAGCATCCTGACTGGTTGCATCACCGCCCTGTATGGAAACTGCTCGGCCTCTGACAGCAAGACACTACAGATGGTAGTGCATACGGCCCAGTCCATCCCTGGGGCCAAGCTTCCTGACATACAGGACCTCTATCCAGGCGGTGTAAGAGGAAGGCCCAAAATATTGCCAAAGACTCCAGCCACCCCAGTCATAGACTGTTCTCTCTGCTACCACACGGCAACGCGTACCGGAGTCAAGTCTAGGTCTAAAAGGCTTCTAACAGCTTCTACCCTCAAGCCATATGACTCATGAACAGCTAATCAAATGGCTACCCGGACTATTTGCATTGTCCCCACCCCATTTTTTTTACGCTGCTGCTACCATCTGTTAATTATCCATCTCATAGTCACTTTATCTCTACCTACATGTACATATTACCTCAATTACCATGACTGGTAATTGCCCCCGCACATTGACTCTGTATCGGTACCCACTGTTATAGCCTCGCTACTGTTATTTTGTTGTTGCTCCTTAAATTTGTGTTATTTTCTTATTTTTGATTTTAGTAGTAGTAGTAGTAGTAGCACCAGTATTAGTAGCAGTAGCAGCAGCAGATGTAGTAGTAACAGAAAAGTAGCTTTAGTAGAAAAAGCAATGGTAAAGGTAGCGTAAGAGCAAAAGTGGCAGCAGTAGCAAAAGCAGCAACAGTGGTAACAGAAGAAGCAGTAGAAGCAGCATCAGCGGTAGAGCAGTAGCATCAGTAGA
>NW_019942674.1:16300-42897 GCF_002910315.2 Salvelinus sp. IW2-2015 | reverse complement strand
TGTTACTCTGAACTTCCATACTGACTTCGCTGTTACATGCGCACTCTGTTACACTGTTACTACTGATACTGTTACTACTGATTACATGTTACTACTGCTGGACTACTGTGTACTGTTTACTACTGTATTACTGTTACCTACTGATACTGTTACTACTGATACTGTTACTACTTGTGCTACTGCTACTGTTACTACTGATAGTGTTACACTGCTGCTACTGTTACTACTACTGATACTGTTACTACTACTTGATACTGTTACTACACTGATACTGTTACTACTGCTGCTAATGCTTTACTTACTGCTGCTACTGTACTGTTACTACTGATACTGTTACATTGATACTACTGCTGCTACTGCTACTGTTACTCTGCTGCTGCTACTGGTTACTACTGCTGCTACTGCTACTGTTACTACTACTGCTACTGTACTACTACTGATACTGTTACTACTACTGCTATACTGTTACTACTGCTGCTACTGTTACTACTGCTGCTACTGCTACTGTTTACTACTGATACTTTTACATTGATACTACTGCTGCTACTACTGTTACTGACTACTGTTACTACTACTGTTACTACTGCTGCTGCTGCTACTGTTACTACTGCTGCTACTGCTGCACACTGCTGCTACTGTTACTTACTGCTTGCTACTGTTACTAACTGCTGCTACTGCTGCTACTGTTACTACTGACTGCTTACTGTTACTGTTGACTACTACTGATACTGCTACTGTTACTACTGCTCTTACTGTTACTAATGCTACTGCTGATTACTGTTACTACTGCTGCTACTGCTACTGCAACTGCTGCAACTGCTGCAACTGCTGCTCTGTTACTACTGCTGCTACTGTTACTACTGCTACTGCTGCTACTGTTACTACTGCTACTGTTACTGCTACTGTTACTACTTGCTGCTACTACTACTGCTTACTCTACTGATAGTGTTACTACTAGGCTGCTACTGCTACTGTTACTACTACTTGATACTGTTACTACTACTGACTACTTTACTACTACTGATACTGTTACTACTACTGATTCTGCTACTGGTTACTACTACTGATACTGTTACTACTACTGCTGCTGCTACGGTTACTACTGCTACTGCTGCTACTGTTACTACTGCTACTGCTGCAGCTGTTACTACTACTGCTACTGTTACCATTGATTCTACTGCTGCTACTGCTACTGTTACTACTGCTGCTGCTACTGTTACTACTGCTGCTGCTGCTACTGTTACTACTGCTACTGTGCTGCTACTGTTTACTACTACTGCTACTGTTACCATTGATTCTACTGCTGCTACTGCTACTGTTACTACTACTACTGCTACTGTTACTACTGCTGCGCTGTTACTACTGCTGCTACTGTTACTACTACTGCTAATGTTATTACTGCTGCTATTGTTACTGCTGCTGCTGCTACTGTTACTACTGCTGCTACTGTTACTACTGCTGCTGCTGCTACTGTTACTACTGCTACTGCTGCTACTGTTACTACTGCTACTGCTGCTACTGTTACTACTACTGCTACTGTTACATTGATACTACTGCTGCTACTGCTACTGTTACTACTGCTGCTTGCTGCTCTTACTGTTACTAATGCTACTGCTGCTGCTGCTCTTACTGTTACTACTGCTACTGCTGCTACTGTTACTATGCTACTGCTGCTGCTGTTACTACTGCTGCTAGTGTTACTACTACTGCTAATGTTATTACTGCTGCTACTGTTACTACTGCTGCTTGCTGCTACTGTTACTACTGCTGCTAATGTTACTACTGCTGCTACTGCTACTGCTACTGTTCTTACTACTGCTACTGTTACTACGCTGCTGCTGCTGCTGCTGCTACTGTACTACTGCTGCTGCTCGCTTACTGCTACTGTTACATGTACTACTGCTGCTGCTGCTACTGTTACTACTGCTGCTAATGTTACTACTGCTGCTATTGTTTATCTGCTGCTGCTGCTACTGTTACTACTGCTGCTATTGTTACTGCTGCTGCTGCTACTGCTACTGCTACTGTTACTATGCTGCTGCTGCTACTGTTACTACTGCTGCTAATGTTACTACTGCTGCCTTACTGCTACTTGCTACTGTTTACTACTACTACTGTTACTACTGCTGCTGCTGCTGCTCTGCTACTGTTACTACTGCTGCTGCTGCTACTGCTACTGCTACTGTTACTACTGCTGCTGCTGCTACTGTTACTACTGCTGCTAAGTTACTACTGCTTCTACTGCTACTGCTACTGTTACTACTGCTGCTATTGTTACTGCTGCTGCTGCTACTGCTACTGCTACTGTTACTACTGCTGCTGCTGTACTGTTACTACTGCTGCTAATGTTACTACTGCTGCTACTGCTACTGCTACTGTTACTACTTACTGCTATGTTACTACTGCTGCTGCTGCACTGCTGCTACTGTTACTACTACTGCTACTGTACTGCTGCTGCTGCTACTGTTACTACTGCTGCTACTGTTACTACTGCTGCTACTGTTACTACTGCTTGCTAGTGTTACTACTACTGCTAATGTTATTACTGCTGCTACTGTTATTACTGCTGCTATTGTTACTGCTGCTGCTGCTACTGTTACTTACTGCTGCTACTGTTACTACTGCTGCTGCTACTGTTACCATTGATACTACTGCGCTGCTGCTACTTTACTACTGCTGCTACTGTACTTACTGCTGCTACTGTTACTACTGCTGCTAGTGTTACTACTACTGCTAATGTATTACTGCTGCTACTGTTACTACTGCTGCTGCTGCTACTGTTACTACTGCTGCTAATGTTACTACTGCTGCTACTGTTACTGCTACTGTTACTACTACTGCTACTGTTACTACTGCTGCTGCTGCTGCTGCTGCTACTGTTACTACTGCTGCTGCTGCTACTGCTACTGTTACTACTCTGCTGCTACTGCTGCTGCTACTGTTACTACTACTGCTGCTACTGTTACCATTGATACTACTGCTGCTGCTGCTACTGTTACTACTGCTGCTATTGTTACTACTACTGCTAATGTTACTACTGCTGCTACTGTTACTACTACTGCTGCTATTGTTACTGCTGCTGCTACTATTGTTACTACTGCTGCTGCTACTATTACTACTACTGTTACACTGCTGCTGCTGCTACTGTTACTACTACTGATACTGCTACTTTACTACTGCTGCTACTGTTACTACTGCTGCTGCTACTTTGTTACTACTGCTACTGCCGCTATCTTACTACTACTGCAAATGTTACTGCTGCTGCTACTGTTACTACTGCTGCTGCTGCTATTGTTACTGCTGCTGCTACTGTTACTACTGCTGCTGCTGCTACTGTTACTACTGCTGCTGCTACTGTTACTACTACTTATTCTGCTACGGTTACTACTGCTGCTGCTGCTACTGTTACTACTACTGATTCTGCTACTGTTACTACTGCTGCTGCTCCTACTGTTACTACTACTGATTCTGCTACGGTTACTACTGCTGCTGCTGCTACGTTACTACTACTGATTCTGCTACTGTTACTACTGCCACTGCTGCTACTGTTACTACTACTGATTCTGCTACTGTTACTACTGCTGCTACTGCTACTGTTACTACTACTGCTCTGCTGCTGCTTCTACTGCCACGTCTGCTGTTCTGCTACAGCTGCTACTTCTGCTGCCTTTGCTGTTACCACTGTTGCTGCTTTTGCTACTGTTACGACCACTGCAACTGTTACTTTCGCTGCATCTATTACTACTGTTTTACTGTTACTACTGTTATTACTGCTACTACACTGCTGCTTCTGATACGCTGCTGCTATTGCTACTGCTGCTACTACTACTACTACTGATGCTACTGCTTCTACCGCTGCTGCTATTGCTACTGCTGCTACTACTACTACTACTGATGCTACTGCTTCTACCGTGCTGCTATTGCTACGCTGCTACTACTACTACTACTGATGCTACTGCTTCTACGCTGATGCTGCTTCTACTGCTTCTTCTGTTACCACTGTTGCTGCTTTTGCTACTGCTGCCACTTTTGCTCTTACTGCTACCTTTACCATTGCTTTTTCTACTAAAGCACTTTTTCTGTTACTACTACATCTGCTGCTGCTACTGCTACTAATACTGGTGCTACTACTACTACTACTACTAAAATCAAAAATAAGAAAATAACACAAATTTAAGGAGCAACAACAAAAAACAGTAGCGAGGCTATATACAGTGGGTACCGATACAGAGTCAATGTGCGGGGGCAATTACCAGTCATGGTAATTGAGGTAATATGTACATGTAGGTAGAGATAAAGTGACTATGAATGGATAATTAACAGATGGTAGCAGCAGCGTAAAAAAAATGGGGTGGGACAATGCAAATAGTCCGGGTAGCCATTTGATTAGCTGTTCATGAGTCATATGGCTTGAGGGTAGAAGCTGTTAAGAAGCCTTTTAGACCTAGACTTGACTCCGGTACCGCTTGCCGTGTGGTAGCAGAGAGAACAGTCTATGACTGGGGTGGCTGGAGTCTTTGGCAATATTTTGGGCCTTCCTCTTACACCGCCTGGTATAGAGGTCCTGTATGTCAGGAAGCTTGGCCCCAGTGATGGACTGGGCCGTATGCACTACCATCTGTAGTGTCTTGCTGTCAGAGGCCGAGCAGTTTCCATACAGGGCGGTGATGCAACCAGTCAGGATCTCTCCACGGTGCAGCTGTAGAACTTTTTGAGGATCTGAGGACCCATGCCAAATCTCTTGTTGTGCCCTCTTCACGACTGTCTTGGTGTGTTTGGACCATGATAGTTTGTTGGTGATGTGGACACCAAGGAACTTGAAGCTCTCAACCTGTTCATCTCCTTAGTCTTAATCACGTTGAGGGAGAGGTTGTTATCCTGGCACCACACTGCCAGGTCTCTGACTTCTCCCTGTAGGCTGTCTCATCGTTGAGGAGAAGTGTTGTTCCTGGCACCACACTGCCAGGTCTCTGACCTCCTCCCTGTATGCTGTCTCATCGTTGAGGGAGAGGTTGTTGTCCTGGCACCACACTGCCAGGTCTCTGACCTCCTCCCTATAGGCTGTCTCATCGTTGAGGGAGAGGTGTTGTCCTGGCACACATGCCAGGTCTCTGACCTCCTCCCTGTAGGCTTCTGAGGGAGGAGGTCAGAGACCTGGCAGTGTGGTGCCAGGACAACAACCTCTCCCTCAACGATGAGACAGCCTATAGGGAGGAGGTCAGAGACCTGGCAGTGTGGTGCCAGGACAACAACCTCTCCCTCAACGATGAGACAGCATACAGGGAGGAGGTCAGAGACCTGGCAGTGTGGTGCCAGGACAACAACTTCTCCCTCAACGATGAGACAGCCTACAGGGAGAAGGTCAGAGACCTGGCAGTGTGGTGCCAGGATAACAACCTCTCCCTCAACGTGATTAAGACTAAGGAGATGAACAGGTTGAGAGCTTCAAGTTCCTTGGTGTCCACATCACCAACAAACTATCATGGTCCAAACACACCAAGACAGTCGTGAAGAGGGCACAACAAGAGATTTGGCATGGGTCCTCAGATCCTCAAAAAGTTCTACAGCTGCACCGTGGAGAGCATCCTGACTGGTTGCATCACCGCCCTGTATGGAAACTGCTCGGCCTCTGACAGCAAGACACTACAGATGGTAGTGCATACGGCCCAGTCCATCACTGGGGCCAAGCTTCCTGACATACAGGACCTCTATACCAGGCGGTGTAAGAGGAAGGCCCAAAATATTGCCAAAGACTCCAGCCACCCCAGTCATAGACTGTTCTCTCTGCTACCACACGGCAAGCGGTACCGGAGTCAAGTCTAGGTCTAAAAGGCTTCTTAACAGCTTCTACCCTCAAGCCATATGACTCATGAACAGCTAATCAAATGGCTACCCGGACTATTTGCATTGTCCCCACCCCCATTTTTTTTACGCTGCTGCTACCATCTGTTAATTATCCATTCATAGTCACTTTATCTCTACCTACATGTACATATTACCTCAATTACCATGACTGGTAATTGCCCCCGCACATTGACTCTGTATCGGTACCCACTGTATATAGCCTCGCTACTGTTATTTTGTTGTTGCTCCTTAAATTTGTGTTATTTTCTTATTTTTGATTTTAGTAGTAGTAGTAGTAGTAGCACCAGTATTAGTAGCAGTAGCAGCAGCAGATGTAGTAGTAACAGAAAAAGTAGCTTTAGTAGAAAAAGCAATGGTAAAGGTAGCAGTAAGAGCAAAAGTGGCAGCAGTAGCAAAAGCAGCAACAGTGGTAACAGAAGAAGCAGTAGAAGCAGCATCAGCGGTAGAAGCAGTAGCATCAGTAGTAGTAGTAGTAGCAGCAGTAGCAATAACAGGCAGCGGTAGAAGCAGTAGCATCAGTAGTAGTAGTGTACAGCAGTAGCAATAGCAGCAGCGGTAGAAGCAGTAGCATCAGTAGTAGTAGTAGTAGCAGCAGTAGCAATAGCAGCAGCGGTATCAGAAGCAGCAGTAGTAGTAGCAGTAATAACAGTAGTAACAGTAGCAACAGTAGTAATAGATGCAGCGAAAGTAACAGTTGCAGTGGTCGTAACAGTAGCAAAAGCAGCAACAGTGGTAACAGCAAAGGCAGCAGAAGTAGCAGCTGTAGCAGCAACAGCAGACGTGGCAGTAGAAGCAGCAGCAGAGCAGTAGTAGTAACAGTAGCAGTAGCAGCAGTAGTAACAGTAAGCAGAATCAGTAGTAGTAACAGTAGCAGCAGTGGCAGTAGTAACAGTAGCAGATCAGTAGTAGTAACAGTAGCAGCAGCAGCAGTAGTAACCGTAGCAGAATCAGTAGTAGTAACAGTAGGAGCAGCAGCAGTAGTAACAGTAGCAGAATCAGTAGTAGTAACAGTAGCAGCAGCAGCAGTAGTAACCGTAGCAGAATAAGTAGTAGTAACAGTAGCAGCAGCAGTAGTAACAGTAGCAGCAGCAGCAGTAGTAACAGTAGCAGCAGCAGTAACAATAGCAGCAGCAGCAGTAGTAACAGTAGCAGCAGCAGTAACATTGCAGTAGTAGTAACAATAGCGGCAGTAGCAGTAGAACAATAGTAGCAGCAGCAGTAGTAACAGTAGCAAGCAGTAGTAACAGTAGCAGTATCAGTAGTAGTAACAGTAGCAGCAGCAGCAGTAGTAACAGTAGTAGTATAGTAGCAGCAGCAGTAGTAACAATAGTAGCAGCAGCAGTAACAATAGCAGCAGTAGTAGTTACAGTAGCAGCAGTAGTAACATTAGCAGTAGTAGTAACAATAGCAGCAGTAGTAACAGTAGCAGCAGCAGCAGATAGTATCAATGGTAACAGTAGCAGCAGTAGTAGTAACAGTAGCAGCAGCAGTAGCAGCAGTAGTAACAGTAGCAGTAGCAGCAGCAGCAGTAGTAACAGTAGCAGCAGCAGCAGCAGCAGCAGTAGTAACAGTAGCAGTAGTAGTAACAGTAGCAGTAGCAGTAGCAGCAGTAGTAACATTAGCAGCAGTAGTAACAGTAGCAGCAGCAGCAGTAGTACATAGCAGCAGTAATAACATTAGCAGTAGTAGTAACACTAGCAGCAGTAGTAACAAGTAGCAGCAGTAGTAACAGTAGCAGCAGTATAACAGTGCAGCAGCAGCAGTGATATCAATGGTAACAGTAGCAGCAGCAGTAGTAACAGTAGCAGCTAATAGAACAGTAGCAGCAGCAGCAGTAACAATAGCAAGCAGTAATAACAGTAGCAGCAGTAATAACATTAGCAGTAGTAGTAACAGTAGCAGCAGAGTAACAGTAGCAGCAGTAGTAACACTAGCACGAGTAGTAACAGTAGCAGCAGCAGCAGTAACAGTAGCAAGTAGTAGTAAACAGTAGGCAGCAGTAGCAGCAGCAGCAGTAGTAACAGTAGCAGTAGTAAACAGTAGCAGTAGCAGTAGCAGCAGTAGTAACATTAGCAGCAGTAGTAACAGTAGCAGCAGCAGCAGTAGTAACAGTAGCAGTAGCAGTAGCAGCAGCAGCAGTAACAATAGCAGCAGTAGTAACAGTAGCAGTAGACAGTAGCAGCAGTAGTAACATTAGCAGCAGTAGTAGTAACAGTAGCAGCAGCAGCAGTAGTAACAGTAGCAGTAGCAGTAGCAGCAGCAGCAGTAGACGTAGCAGTAGCAGTAGCAGCAGCAGCAGTAGTAACAGTAGCAGTAGTAGAACAGTAGCAGTAGCAGTAAGCAGCAGTAGTAACATTGCAGCAGTAGTAACAGTAGCAGCAGCAGCAGTAGTAACAGTAGCGTAGCAGTAGCAGCAGCAGCGTAACAATAGCAGCAGTAGTAACAGTAGCAGCAGCAGCAGTAACATAGCAGCAGTAGTAACATTAGCAGCATAGTAACAGTAGCAGCAGCAGCAGTAGTAACAGTAACAGTAGCAGTAGCAGCAGCAGCAGTAGTAACAGTAGCAGCAAGCAGCAGCAGCGCAGTAGTAACAGTGCAGTAGTAGTAACAGTAGCAGTAGCAGTACAGCAGTAGTAACATTAGCAGCAGTAGTAACAAGCAGCAGCAGCAGTAGTACATAGCAGCAGTAATAACATTAGCAGTAGTAGTAACACTAGCAGCAGTAGTAACAGCAGCCAGCAGTGCAGTAACAGTAGCAGCAGTAGCAGTAGTAACAGTAGAGCAGCAGCAGCAGTAGCATTAGTAACAGTAAGAGCAGCAGCAGCATAGTAACAGTAGCAGTGCAGCAGTTAGTATCAATGTAAACAGTAGCAGTAGTAGTAACAGTAGCAGCAGTAGCAGTAGTAACAGTAGCAGCAGTAGCAGTAGTAACAGTAGCAGCAGCAGCAGTAGTAACCAGTAGCAGCAGTAGTAACAGTAGCAGCAGCAGCAGTAACAATAGCAGCAGTAATAACATAGCAGTAGTAGTAACAGTAGCAGCAGTAGTAACAGCAGCAGCGAGTAGTAACAGTAGCAGTAGTAGTAGTAACAGTAGCAGTAGCAGCAGTAGAATCAATGTAACAAGTGCAGTAGTAGTAACAGTAGCAGCAGTAGCAGTAGAACAGTAGCAGCAGCAGCAGTAGTAACAGTAGCAGCAGCAGTAGTAACAGTAGCAGTAGCAGCAGTAGAATCAATGGTAACAGTAGCAGTAGTAGTAAACAGTGCAGCAGTAGCAGTAGTAACAGTAGCAGCAGTACCGTAGTAACCGTAGCAGCAGCAGAGTAGTAACAGTATCAGTAGTAGTAACAGTAGGCAGATCAGTAGTAGTAACAGTATCAGTAGTAGTAACAGTATCAGTAGTAGTAACAGTATCAGTAGTAGTAACAGGTAAGCAGTACAGCCAGTAGTACACTAATCAGTAGTAGTAAACAGTAGGAGCTAGCAGCAGTAGTAACAGTAAGCAGTAGTAGCAGTAGTAACAGTAGCAGCAGTACAGTCAGTAACAGTAGCATCAGTAGTAACAGAGCAGCAGTTGCAGCAGTTGCAAGCAGTGTGCAGTAGCAGTAGCAGCAGTAAGTAACAGTATCAGCAGTAGCATTAGTAACAGTAAGAGCAGTAGTAACAGTAGCAGTATCAGTAGTAGTAACAGTAACAGTAGCAGTAGTAGTACAGTAGCAGCAGTAGCAGCAGTTAGTAACAGTAGCAGCAGTAGTAACAGTAGCAGCATTGCAGCAGTAGCAGCAGTAGTAACAGTAGCAGCAGCAGCAGTAGTAACAGTAGTAGTAACAGTAGTAGTAACAGTAGTAGCAGCAGTAGATCAATGTAACAGTATCAGTAGTAACAGTAGCAGTAGCAGCAGTAGTAAACAGTAGCAGCAGTAGTAACAGTATCAGTAGTAGTAACAGTATCAGTAAGTAGTAACAGTAGCAGTAGTAGTAAACAGTAGCAGTAGCAGCAGTAGTAACAGTAGCAGCAGAAGTAACAGTAGCAGTAGCAGCAGTAGTATCAATGTAACAGTATCAGTAGTAACAGTACAGTAGCAGCAGTAGTAACATTAGCAGCAGTAGTAACAGTATCAGTAGTAGTAACAGTATCAGTAGTAGTAACAGTATCAGTAGTAGTAACAGTAGCAGGCAGTAGTAACACTATCAGTCAGTAACAGTAGCAGTCAGACAGTAGTAACAGTATCAGTAGTAACAGTATCAGTATAACAGTATCAGTAGTAACAGTACACAGTAGCAGCAGTAGTAACAGTTCAGTAGTAACAGTATCAGTAGTAACAGTAGTAACAGTACAGTAGTAACAGTAACAGTTAGCAGTAGTAGTAACAGTTATCAGTATAACAGTCATACAGTAGTAACAAGTAGCTACATAGCAGTAGTAACAGTAACAGTAGCAGTAGTGTAAACAGTATCAGTATGTAACAGTACCAAGAGTAACAGTAACAGTATGTACAGTTAACAGTATTCAGTAGTAACAGTATCAGAGTAAAACAGTATCAGTTAGTAACAGCTAACAGTAGCAGCAGTAGTAACCGAGTTATCAGTAGTAACAGTATCAGCAGTAACAGTTCAGTAGATAACAGTATCAGTAGAACAGTATCAGTAAGTAACAGTAACCAGTAGCATAGTAGTAAACAGTATCATATAAAACGTATCAGTTAGTAACCAGTAGTAACCAGTATCAGTAGTAACGGTAACAGTAGCAGTAGTAGTAACAGTCTTCAGTAACACGTAACAGTACAGCAGTAGTAACAGTATCCATAGTAACAGTATCAGTGGTAACAGTAGTAACAGTTCAAGTAGTAACAGTAGCAGTAGTAGTAACAGTATCAGTAGCAGTAGTAACAGTATCAGTAGTAACAGTAACAGTAGCAGCAGTAGTACCAGTATCAGTAGTAACAGTAACAGTATCAGTAGTAACAGTATCAGTAGTAACAGTATCAGTAGTAACAGTAACAGTAGCAGCAGTAGTAACAGTATCAGTAGTAACAGTATCAGTAGTAACAGTATCAGTAGCAGCAGTAGTAACAGTATCAGTAGTAACAGTAGCAGTAGCAGCAGTTGCAGCAGTAGTATCAATGCTAACAGTAGCAGAATCAGTAGTAGTATCAGTAGTAGCAGCAGCAGCAGCAGCAGTAGTAACAGTATCAGTAGTAGTAGCAGCAGTAGTAGTAACAGTTGCAGCAGTTGCAGCAGTAGCAGAAGCAGCAGAAGTAGAACCAGCAGTATCAATCAATCAAATGTAATTATACTGAACAAATATATAAACTCAACATGTAAAGTGTTGGTCCCATGTTTCATGAACTGAAATAAAGTTCCCAGAAATGTTCCATGTGCACAAAAAGCTCATATGTGGTGCACAAATTTGTTTACATGTCTGTTAGTGAGCATTCCTTTGCCAAGATAATCCATCCACCTGACAGGTGTGGCACATCAAGAATCTGATGCCAGAGAATTTAATGTCCATTTCTCTACCATAAGCCACCTCCAACGTCGTTTTAGAGAATTTGGCAGTACGTCCAACCGGCCTCACATTCGCAGACCACATGTAACCACGCATGCCCAGGACCTCCACATCCGGCTTCTTCACCTGCAGTATCGTCTGAAACCAGACACCAGACAGCCCTTTTGTGGGGAATTACTCATTCTGATTGGCTGGGCCTGGCTGCCCAGTGGGTGGGCATGGCTCCCAAGTGGGTGGGCCTATGCCCTCCCAGGCCCACCCATGGGATAATTTGAGATAAGCCAAATCCTTGTCCTGTTACTTCTGCACAGAATTGATGGTTAGTATAAGATAATGACTTCACTTCACATGGTGAATCCGTTTAAAGTAACTTAGGGTCAACTCAGTAGAACATTTGAGCATTTAGCATATCCTGCCCAGTCATGTGAAATCCATTGATTTTGGGCTCGCGAGTGGCCAGCAGTCTAAGGCACTGCATCTCAGTGCTAGAGCCGTCAATACAGACCCTGGTTTGATTCCAGGCTGTATTACAACCGGCCGTGATCGGGAGTCCCATAGGGCGGTGCACAATTGGCTCAGCATTGTCTGGATTCGGGAAGGGTTTGGCCGGGGTAGGCCGGGGTAGGCCGTCATTGTAAATTTGTTCTAAGCTGACTTGCCAAGTTAAAAAATATTAAATTAAATAAATAATTAAACCAGATACTGTATAACAGACTGACCCTAGCCCCCCGGCACATAGACAACTGCAACATAGATACAAGAGTCTGAGACAGGTGGGGTCGGGGGGCACAGTGAAACCGTCCAAAGTTAACCCCGGAAAGGGACAACCAGGCAGGATATAACCCCAACCACTTTGGAAAAGCACAGCCCCCACACCACTAAGGGGATATCAACAGGCCTTTAACGTACTACCCTGAGGCAAGACCGAGTACAGCCCACGAAGATCTCCCCACCAGACAAGGACAGGAAGGATGGAAGAATGCGAGCAAGCCAGTGGGAGCTGACCAGGCAGAGACAGCGAGGGTGGTTCTCATTCCAGTGCCTTTCCGTTCACCTTCGCACCACTGGGCCAGACTACAGTCAATCATAGGACCAACTGAATAGATGAGTCTTCAGTAAAGACTTAAAGGTCGATAGGCAGATCATTCCATAAAAATGGAGCTCTATAGGAGAAAGCCCTGCCTCCAGCTATTTGCTTAGAAATTCTAGGGACAATTGGGAGGCCTGCGTCTTCTGACCGTAGCGTATGTGTAGGTATGTACGGCAGGACCAAATCGGAGAGATAGGTAGGAGCAAGCCCATGTAATGCTTTGTAGGTTATCAGTAAAACCTTGAAATCATCCCTAGCCTTAACAGGAAGTCAGTGTAGAGAGGCTAGCACTGGAGTAATATGATAATTTTTTATCTAGTCTTGAATCTAGCAGCCGTGTTTAGCACTAACTGAAGTTTATTTAGTGCTTTATCCGGGTAGCCGGAAAGTAGATCATTGCAGTAGTCTAATCTAGAAGTGACAAAAGCATGGATTAGCTTTTCTGCATCGTTTTTTGACAAAAAGTTTCAGATTTTTGTGATGTTACGAAGATGGAAAAAAGCTGCCCATGAAATATTCTTGATGTCAAAAGAGCGATCAGAGGTCCTTCAGTTTTATGTTGAGACAACTGTATAACCATCAAGATGAATTGTCACATCAAACAGCAGATCTCTATGTTTATGGGGATCTAGAACTAGCATCTTTGTTTGTCCAAATTTAAATGTAAAACATTTGCCACCATTCACTTCCTTATGTCTGAAACACAGGCTTCCAAGGTAGTTAATTTTGTTTTCTCTAAATGTACAGCTGTGTGTCGTCCGCATAGCAGTGAAAGTTGACGTGTTTCCGAATGACATCACCAAGAGATAGAATATATATGTTTGTCTATGGAGATGGCATAGCTGTGTGCTCAATTTTGTACACCTGTCAGCAACAGACGTGGCTGAAATAGCAGAAACCACTGATATGACGGGGTGTCCACGTACTGCTGTACATACAGTAACAGTGTATTCTATAAAACACATTCCTCTTTTTTTATTTGTGCTTTAAATCCTCTCCAATGACTTCTAAACACTTGTACTTGGGCTGTATTCAATCTGGAGTGTTGAATCTAAATTTAAAGCTCATTTCCAATTATGGCGACATATGCAGYGTTTACCATGAATGCACTGTCCACTAATGCGGGAACAACCTTTACATTTCAATCTGTAAAACTTCAGCGCTATTCACTGAATCCAGACCTTAGAAATGCTGATTTTATACAATTCTTAATGTCTAATATATAACCAATAGTCAATGACAAGATTGACCCACAGCCCATCACATCAAACATCATTAAATCCTTATTGTTAAATCATTATCATTAAATCATTATAATGAAATCATTATGATTAAATCATTATCGTTAAATCATTATCATTAAATCATTATCATTAAATCATTATCATTATCGTTGTATTATTATCGTTATATCAATATCATTAAATCATTATAATGAAATCATTATCATTAAATCATTATGATGAAATCATTATCATTAAATCATTATCATTAAATCATTATCATTATCGTTGTATTATTATCGTTATATCATTATCATTAAATCATTATAATGAAATCATTATCATTAAATCATTATGATGAAATCATTATGATGAAATCATTATGATGAAATCATTATCATTAAATCATTATCATTATCGTTGAATCATTATCGTTATATCATTATCGTTACATCATTATCGTTCTCATTAAATCATTATCATTAAACCATTATTGTCGTTATCGTTGAATCGTTGTCGTTAAATCATTATCGTTATCGTTAAATCATTATCGTTATATCGTTAAATCATTATCGTTGTTGTTGAGTCATTATCATTATCGTTAAATTGTTATCGTTGTCGTTATCGTTAAATCGTTATCGTTATCGTTGTCATTAAATCATTATCGTTGTCATTAAATCATTATCGTTATCGTTATCATTACATCATTATCATTAAAACAAATGTATCCAAAGAATTAAACACCAAACCTGATACAAGAGCTTAGATTATTTATAAAGTTTATTGACACATCAGTGATACATTTAAATACTCTACACCATAAAGAGATTTACAACATGCTCATTTAAAATATAATATACATATTAACATTTACATTACTGCTTGAAGTATATCGGTACTGAGAGGCAGTGCTTATTTAAAAAGAATAACAAAATAGACCAACTACAGCAATAAGTACAGTGACAGACATGGAGTGTCTGTGTGTCTGTGTAATGGAAGACCAGTTAAAACAATTTCCTGATCAAATCCTTGGACAGTAGATGGTCTGAGAGAGCACTACATAGTTCAGAGCAGACAGAAACGGATATGTCATAGGGCAGTTGGTCCAATGCCAGGATGGTTGGTCCATTTCAAGCCAGTGGGCCAGACTTAATTGAGGAGTTTGTGCAGAATCATCATTATTTAGCCGATAATGGAGATCTCAAGGAAAAAATACATTTGGGGTTGATTTTTGGTCCCAGTCCGTTCCTGGTAAACATGACTGTTATTACTGTGAAGCTCTGTTCATAGCCGGTGATGGCCTGTTCAAAATGGCCTCCACAGAGAAGGATAGAGACTGGCTGGACACGACCTTTGTCCCGGCTGACTTAGACAGGAACTCCTTGCTGTATCTATTAGAGCCTTTGAAACTGTAGAAGTCCTTAGAAGGTCCTTCACGGTATTTTCTGGCAGCTTCCTCCAGCAGTTCGTTACAGTAGGGGCCCCGGAGCTCGACCCCGGTCGCAGCTCTCTCCCAAGCCCCAGCCCCAGCTCCTAACTCTGCCCCGGCCCTCTCTCTTTCTCCAGCCCCGGCCCTAGCCTTCTCACTCAGTGTCTGCTGGATGAGTGAGTGAAAGGAGTTGAGCTTCATGGATAGCGTGTGTTTGGCGCTGTCCTTGCTCAGCTTGTTCAGGACATGTTCGTGGCTGGGGTGGTGAGGGTGAGGCTGAGGGTGAGATGTACTTGGAGGGAAGGCCTGTCCGAAGCCTCTCTTCGGGGGAGAGAAGGCTGATCGTTTGCGGTGCCCCCCCTGGGTGAGAGAGGCCTGGGACTGGGCATGGCCGTCCTGCTGCTGGGGGTCAAAACCCTCGGGGAGGCCCACAACGACCCTCGACCCCTCCAGCTTGGCAGCAGTGACGGCAGTGGTTGCCGTGGCGTCGTGGTCGGGCGGGAGGCTCTCTGCGGCAGCGGTCATTGTCCTGGGATCCCAGACTGCACCTGGCTTCATGTTCTGGATGGCCGTGGCATTGCGCAGGCACTGCTGGTACAGGAGGGAGGGGCCACGTGGCCACACCATGAACCCCCGCGGAGAGGTCAGCGGTGAGGTCAGAGGGTACTGGCGGTAGGTGGTCGCCACGGAGACATTGGAGGAGATGAGCTCCATGTTGCTGGGGCTGGTGGCATATTTCAGGGAGAGGTCCACACAGCTGGGTGACAGGAAGCGACAGAGTTCCTTGTTGTTGTGCTGAGGCTCCTCCGTGGCTGTCGTGTAGGACTTGTACTCTGCAGCATGCCGGACCAGACTGTTGGGGAAGAGCAGAGAGGCTGTAGCAGCCTGGGAGGGTCCTAGCAGCTCTCTCTCCTTGTACTCTCTCTCCAGCATGATCCTCTCCAGCTCTTTGTCAGCAAACGCTCTCCTCTTCCTCATCCTGTCGCTGAGAGGGGGTGGGAGGGACGGGCTGGCCCCCAGGTACGGGTCACCCTGCACCGGACGGTATCCTGAGAGGAGACAGAACAGGGGCAGAGGTGAGATGACACATAAATCAAATCAAATCATATTTTATTGGTCACATACACATGGTTAGCAGATGTTATTGCGAATGTAGCGAAATGCTTATGTTTCTAGCTCCGACAGTAGAGCAATGCAGCAATATAACTATATAACAATATGATACTACATGATAATAATATAATACTATATTAATAATATTATATATGTAATAATAGTATATATTATCTATGTAATAATATTTACTATATAATATATATATAGATAATATATGAATGATAATATAATATATATTGATACTACAGATAATAATATAATACTATATTAATATATATATACTATATATAATATATACTACTATATGATACTACAATGTAATAATATAATACTATTTAATATATGATACTATATAATATAATGTAATCTATATGATACTCATGATTATATAATATATATAATAATTTATAACTATATGATACTACATGATAATAATATTAATATATATTAATAATATTTACTATATATAATAATATAATACTATATAATACTACATGATAATAATATTATACTATATTATATATTATACTATAATAATAATATATACTATATGATACTACTGGATAAATGTATAATACTATATGATACTACATGATAATATATACTATATTATAATATGATATATATAATACTAATATGTACTATTGATACGTACATATATAATATAATACTATATTAATAATATTATACTATATAATACTATAATACTATATGATACTACATGATAATATATAATACTATATTAATAATATTATACTATATAATAATAATATAATACTATATGATTACATGATAATAATTAATATATAATTTAATATATTAATACTATATAATAATAATATAATACTATATGATACTACATGATAATAATATAATACTATATTAATACTATTTATACTATATAATAATAATATATCCTATATGATACTAATGATCAAATAATACTATATTAATATACATATTAATATTTAATTGATATTTAATAGATACTATATAATAACAATATAATACAATATGATCCTATATAGATTTCCTTCTGGGTTAGACATCATGTTATAGTAAACTGCTGAAAGTATACTTGATCTGTTGTGTTTTAACTGTTCATTTATGGATGTTAAAACTGTTTGTTAAAAAGAAAAGTAACTGCTTGCAAATTATTGCAGGTTTACGGTGTAGAGTTAAGCCTATTGGATATAATTTTTTATGGATGTATGAATCAGATTAGGTTAAATAAAGCAGGTTTAGATAATACAGACAGATTAGGTTAAATAAAGCTTGATAAAAACTAGAAAGTATTGAATATAAGACAAATTATGTATGTGTCTTTTCCTCTTTAAGCTTTTTACAAAACATCTAAATTGTATTGTGCCTGATACCTATAAATTAAGACATTGTAAAAAGTCAGAGAGAGAGAGAGAATATCAAGGAGATAAACAAATAGTAACAATCCACACAGTCTGAAAGAGAGAGAGAGCGAGAGAGAGAGAGAAGAGAGAGGGAAGAGGAGAAGAGAGAGAGAGAGCGAGGGAAGAGAGAGAGAGAGAGAAGAGAGAGGAGAGAGAGAGAGAGAGAGAGAGAGGGAAGAGAGAGAGAGAGAGAGGGGGAAGAGAGAGAGAGAGGGAGAGAGAAGAGAGGGGGAAGAGAGAGAGAGACAGACAGACAGACAGACAGACAGACAGACAGACAGACAGACAGACAGACAGACGACAGACAGAGCAGGCATACAGACAGAGCAGACAGAGCAGACAGACAGACGACAGACGACAGACAGACAGACAGACAGACAGACAGACAGACAGACAGACAGACAGACAGACAGACAGACAGACAGACAGACAGACAGACAGACATCATGGAGATAAACAAGAATCCAACACCAGTTTATTCAGTAAAACCATCACTAGTAAACAGGACAAAGTAGTCTCCTGCTTTATCTGAGAATAGAATTGCATAGCATAGGAATAATAGAATAGGAAAGGATTTGAGAGGAGAGGATAAAATAGAATAGGATAGGATAGGACAGGATAAACAGAATAGGAAAGAAAAGGATAGGATTGGATAGGATGGGATAGGATGCATAAAATAGAATAGGACAAAATATAATATTATAGGTATAGATAGAATAGAATAGGAAAGAACAAAGTAATAGTATAGAATAGAATAGATAAGTATAAGACAGAATAGAATAGAATAGGATGGAATAGTATAGGCAAAACAGAATAGTATAGGATAGAATAGTATAGGATAGAATAGTATAGGACAAAACGAATAGAATAGTATAGGATAGAATGGAATAGGAATAAATAGATATAATAAGATAGAATAGAATAGGACAAAATAGAATAGAATCAGATATAGAATGGTATAGGAATAATATAGAATATAATAGAAGATAAAATGAAGAGGTAATAGGATAGAATAGAATACATAGTATAGGATAGAATAGAATAGTATAGATAGAATAGTATATGGTAGAATAGAATAGTATAGAAATAGTATAGAATAGAATAGTATTAGATAGAATGTATAGAATAGAATAGTATGAGTAGATAGATAGTATGAATAAAATTATAGGATAGAAGAATAGTATAGGTGAATAGTATAATATAAGTATAGTATATGGATAGAATAGTATAATAGAATAGTATAGGATATAGAATAGTATAGAATAGAATAGTATAGGATAGAATAGTATAGATAGATAGTATGATATATATATAGATAACAGAATAGGATAGAATATAATATTTATAGATAGAATAGAATAGGATGATATGTATAAATATAATATATAGGATAGATAGAAGTATAGGTAGAATAGAATAGGATAGGACAAAACAGAATAGTATTCAATAGTTTAGGATAGGATAGACTAGATATGAATAGGATGGAATAGTATAGAATATAATATTATAGGATAGAATAGAATATTATAGGATAGAATAGAAAGGTAGAATATATATGGTAGAATAAAGAATAGTATAGAATATAATATTATAGGATGGATAGATAGAATAGAATAGGATAGGACAAAACAGAATTGTATTCAATAGTTTAGGATAGGATAGACTAGAATAGAATTCAATAGTTTAGGATAGGATAGACTAGAATAGAATAGTATTCAATAGTTTAGGATAGATTAGACTAGAATAGACTAGAACTGTCACCTTCTAGAATGCTCTTAGCCAGCATGGTTGATGGTCTGATGTGTCTCTGGTAAATAGCTCTTCTCTCCGCTGGAATCTGCTTCCCACAAATTCCCTTTTTATCCTGATAAAATTACAGAGAAAAAAAAATGGAATCGTGATTTCAGAGGCCTTATTCGTTTAATACCAGTCCCAAGGTTTTGAAAATATTAGATAAGTGATACCAAGAGGCTACTTATAATATAAATACTGTTATTAATGTATTATTCATATTACGTTTTTATCAGCCCATTCTGAGTTCATCATCCTAGCATGTTACTGTGTTCGGTGAGGAAATAAATAATATAACTCTACTAAACATTTAAAATTATTTTCTGTGTTAGACTTTGCTGCTCCTCCCTCTGTCCTGATCATTTCAATGCATAAGACCGTAACGGGACATGATTTCAATTTAGGCCCTTTTTACAATGTTTTTTTACAATGTAAAAATTACATATGTTTCTAGTCAATGAAGACAGTTGGAATATATTTTAAATAAAATGATTTTAAGATACAGTTTTGGCAACATTGCTTCCAAAAAGTTGCATGTGAAACCAACGAGTTTTACACCATCTCGAATGACTGAAAAACACACACACACCTTAATTGAATAACATTATAATTTAGTAGAATCCAAACACACACCTCGGTAGCTTGTTGTCTCCGTAGTGCCACCTGAGCCGCCATGACCCGCTGTCTCTCCACCACCAGAAGACAGTTGGCACACTGGCAGTCCCTCCAGCGGCAGAACCGTTTATGCCCCTTCAGACACGACACCACGCCGTGGTTCCTGCACCGGGCACACTTCGGAGTCCGGCTCAGCTTCCGCTGTTCACCGGACCCCTGGCTGGTGGCGCCCGGCTTGTCATCTCCCTTGGCCGGCGGCTCGTTGTCTCCTGCGCAGGACAGAGAGGAGCTGTAGTCCGGCTGGTCCTGGTCGTCACTTTCGGTCTCCAGACTCTCCACGTCGATCTCAAACTCTGCACCGGTGATATTCGTCATCATGTCTGTTGCCTGTCTCCCGGTGCCTCGTGCCTACCGTCCTATCTCCAAGGTCCTGGCTCACGCGACGGTTAATTCACTACAGTCAATACAGTCTGAAATATAATAATATATCTGTCATTAAAAGCACTATGGAATGATGTTCCATATTGTGCGCCACATGGATGACAGTTTAATAATGTCTAATAAACATATAATAAACATATAAATTAGTAATAAACAGAGAAATAATAAGAGCATATATTCCCTCCAATCTATGAAGTGTGAAAAAGGAGTAAATGGGTAAAGCAGTTAGACGTACCTCAATGCAGCCAGGCTCCTCCAGAAAAGATTCAACGTTTCCTTCCAACATCGACTCCTTGTTGCAGTGTGTCACTAGTCAGAGCGCTCTGAGCTGATGAACTTGTCTGGAGAACAGCACTGACAGACACCGCTGACTATCTGTTTATTAATTGTTGCTCAGTGTACCGCGGAACAGAGAGAGATATCCCAACGACAAATACAGACGTTGTTCTGACGTGATCTGTCACCCTGGTCTGCTCCACGGTTTTCTTCCAGGCTTGAGCCAGAGCACCATCCCTATGAAGAATTTGGGTGCGAGTGGATTCCATCGTGATTGGCTCGTTTTCAACCCCTCGACCCTATTGGCTGTCCACGACGTTCTCTTTCTTGATGGGATTGTTGTAATGGCGTGGAGTTACAATCAAAACAAAACGAGGAAATGATTCATCAACATATTGGAGAGCAGAAAGAGAGAGAGGCTATGAGGCTATATAGAGGGCTTGATGGTGGCCTCATGCGTAATGACAGCCTCTAGCATAGGCCTCATATTCAATGGTAAGAACTTGACGCTCTTATCAAATCAAGTGTAACAACGTTGTCTGACATATGTTTCCATCCAATTGGTGCCAGATTTTCATGCGAATATTCGAAAATTCGCATAAAAATTTCCATCAAATTGACTTGCTGCTGAAAAAAATATGTGCGTGATGAGGTAGTGCACATASAAATTACTTTTGTGGTTAAATTCCCATGTACCGAATTAAAACTACACGTTAAATGGTTTCCATCGCATTTTGAACTCTACTGATGGTTTTGTCACCAAAAATGTTGCGTTATTTAGCAAATGTGCTCTAGCCAACAGCTTGCTGATAAAGTGCGGGTACGGTACATCATTAGATTATTATGGACAAAAGAGCAAGATAATTTTTATTTGTCAACCTCATCACCGTGCATTTTCACCACCCTGTGAAGTTCATCATAATGTATTTAATATGTAGCTTAAACCGCATGCTTTCCGGAGTCGTAGTGGGAGGACGACACGAAATACTATCACCACGTGACTCCAAGTTTATTTAAAAATCAAGGTTATTATATCAATGTTTGCCCATAAAAGCGTTTCCACGCCATTTCTTGAATAGTTAATTTTACTGACACAAAAAGAGCCCAACTTGTCTAGCATATTTTGTACATTTACCGACAGATTTGCAGTTTCCACCAGGCCTGTTGTGTCATGTACTTTACTTTCATAAAACGGTTGGATGGAAACCTGATTATTTAAAATACAACTTTTATAGATGCTCTTTGCATCAGATTTTTTTTTTTAAATGGTCCTACTGTCGGTTGGAATAATCCCAATTAGGCCCTATTAAATTCTAAATTATTCAACAGCATTTGCGCTTTGTTACAATGACCGTTAGACCATTCAGCAGACACTCTTATACAGAGCGATTTACATGCGCAATTAAGATGAAGTCCCTTGCTGAAGGGCACATCGACAGACTTTGTATCTAGTCAGCGCCGGGATACAGCCTACAGTGTGTTCAGGTGTTAGTCGGTTTTCGTTTGTAATATGCATACATTCCTTCCTATTTGTTGTTTAATTTTGGATGTTTGGGCCTCTAATAATGTCATTCACATTCGCTCGTAAAGACCAAAACGGATTTTCATTTATATTTACATTTCGAGTACAACATAGGCTATTGAGAATTTCCTGGTGTTTTAAAAAAAAAAGTAMATTTGTTTTAAAATAATACTCCGAGTAATTCTAAATAATAGTCCTATTACAATCAGATACTAAATATTCCTAAAATAACTGTAGGTTACATGTTGTACGAGGAAACAACATTTGGGCTCGGCCTGTATGACAAATGTAGGCTACAAAATGAAATACATTTGTCAAAATGATCAAAATACTTTCAGACTTTACCAATGCCTACATTGACTTTGTTATTGCTGTTTTAATGATAAGTACATTACCACTGTGGAATAATAAGTGCTTACAAACTGGCATATTTTTACCTGATGTGGCACCATTGACTACATTTTATTTTTATAGAATGTATTTCATCATAATATAGGGCTTTAGATATTATCCAGAAGGCCAGCTAAGCAGTTACATTACCTATCACCTTCGGTACCGTTTCAACCCTGTCAATGTGAGCAGCTGGAATTAGTGAGACAAAGTGACAGAGTACAGATTGGCCTGATTATAAAGTTGACACAACAAACGAGTCTGTGAAAACACCGTGTCAGCATGCGGGCCTAGAGAACACCAAACACAACTAACTCTCACTGCCTGCCCCGCCCTACAGACCTTGGAGTTATAGTATGAAACACACACGGCGACGTGAGAAGACATCTTCACAATGTCTCCCTACTGATTCATGGCTGCTGTTCCAATATCAATTGCAGCTTAAATGTGACATCCTATAGGAATATAGAAATCCATTCTAATCAAATGTTATTGGTCACGTACACATGGTTAGCAGATGTTAATGCGAGCGTAGCGAAATGCTTGTGCTTCTAGTTCCGACAGTGCAGTAATAACCAACGAGTAATCTAACAATTTCACAACAACTACCTAATASACACAAATGTAGAGGAATTAATAAGAATATGTACATACAAATATATGGATGAGCGATGGCGTGCGGCATAGGCCAGATGCAGTAGATGGTATAGAGTACAGTATATACATATGAGATGAGATGAGTAATGTAGGATATGTAAACATGATTAAAGTGGCGTTATTTACGGTGACTAGAGATACCTTTATAAAGTCTGTTTGTTTAAGTGGTCAGAGATTTGAGTCTGTATGTTGGCAGCAGCCTCTCTATGTTAGTGATGGCTGTTTACCAGTCTGATGGCCTAGCGGGTTAGCTCCAGGAGAACCAGTAGGTTAGGGATCTGTTGAGGATGCTGTAATGTGACACCGAACAATAGGAACATAGTTGACCGCCAGGGGGGAGGGGCCTCATTTGGAGATCGAATAGACGCGTGTTTCAGACGCTTCTGTTGTAGATCAATACATCTGACTAATTGGGATTTTATTTTTAGGGCCATATAAAAAGTTGTTGAAGCTGTTTCCTTCAATATGGTGCCTCCATGAATAGAACAATTCAAGGAAACAAACGTGTTGAATTGGTCATTAAAATAGGTTGGACAAAGTTAGCCTTTTACTGCAGTGGGCTAAAGCAGGGTCACACAGTGTTTCTTGGTAGTCTTTAACATATCTACTTTTAAACAAAAATATACACCTCACACACATGGTTATTGGCTTTAAAATAATAAGACACCTGTACCATGTCAGATATAGAGTTGAAATGTATTACATTTTGAGTTTGCATCCCAATATTAGACTTCATAAGACTGAAATTGAACAAAACCGTTTGACATAGAAACCAGATTTTAAATGTTTATTAATTCTGAAAAATATGAACATTCCACCCATGACGCCATAGAGGGCGATTTGGTGATTTGACTGCAGGAAGGCGCTACACACTGTAGGCCTAGGCCTGTTTAGGGGTCCACAGTAGCCTATACAGCCATATGTGAGACACTTTTTTWTCAATCATACCCGCAATGAGGGCCCATTGAAAAAGATTAGGCTTTTGTGCATAAAGGTCTAGATCAGGAATTACATTTCAAAGGGATGTTCCTTTTGTGCCTAAAATGTTGCAAAATAATGAAACGACATCAACATGATGCTGATATAATCCGTGGCAGCTGGAAGACATAGGTCATTTCTTCTTGTAGATGAACATTTTCTTTAGTTCTATCAGTTTTCCTTGGCTAGTCCTCTATAGGTTATAGGCGGCACATAAGGCCTATATATAATACGTGATCTGATTAATACAACGTGGGAAAATTAGGCTTAAATCATTTATCTGAAAGTGCAGATGGGAAATATTTTTTTGACTTTTTTTAATGAGAAAAACACAAAATACAAAATGTATTTTGCCATGATATATTGAAAATTAGGAGTGTGTTTTGGGAAATGGGTAACATTTGGCCTAGGCCTACATGAAAACAGAGAAGAAGAATTGGATGTGAAGCGACCATGGCCGAGCCTACTCCTATTCAGTGGAACCTTTTAGCTGCCAGAGAGTGTTTTGACTGCAGTGGGTAACTTAACTTGTTGTCCAGTTTTTCCATTGTTGAGACCTGCCATACCCCGAGCATTCACACAGGCCTCCCTCCCAACATGTGGTGAAGCCGTCAGGGGGCTATGCAGGTGCAGCTTGCCACTCTCTCCTCTTCTCTAATTTATTATCGGGGTTATGACCGCCTCTACCTTAGCACTGCCCAGGGTACCATTTCCCCGGCAGGAATGCTTTGATGTAGCCGGTCACAGTGTCTTCCAAACAGATTAGATGACCCAATATGAGCGCCGGGTGTCTTAACAGAGGTCCGATTTATGTAACCTCTTCGCTCCCAAAAGGAAATATACTGTCTTTGGGTTTTCTCTATTAGACCAAATAAGACACATTGTATTCATGGCCTTGGTTCCGACTGTTGAAGTGGTGAGTTCATTTTTCAGATCAGAGATCTTCATTGGGAAATCAAGCTGGCATTCAACTTCATGTGTGTTGTCAGGCCTCATACAATTCTAAATGTTTCATAGAATTCTGTTAATTATATTTCTATGGTATGAATTAAATCAGGGTTTCCAGTAAGAGCCTAATTATATCCCAGTTTATACCTGGTTCTAACTTGCATCCTTTGTCCTGATCTTGTCCACATTGTGATTGTGTCCACATTTTCAGACAGGTGTAAACGATTAAAAGACACCTCGTGATCTGATTGTGATCCGATCTTCCTGCCCTCCTCCATAGGTAGTAGTCAGACACACATTGTGTCTGGATATCTTACAAGTCTTTACAGATCTGGACAGATCTTTTATTTTTGTAAACTAAATTTACAATTTTAAATTCARAAAATGAAGACAAATGTCATGGACAAAATGATCGCCACCCCGGAGCTAGTACTTGGTTGCAGAACCTTTGGCCAAGATAACTATTGACAAATGTTTCTTGTAGCCATCAATAGAGTCCCACAGTATGAGTCATAATGCCCATAAAACCTAGCGGACAAACAGGGAAATGGTTCAAATAGTTTTTCCACCATTCATTTTGCCCACAGGGGACTTTAGAAACACTTAAAATAAGGGCTGTGTTTTGTGTAGGCTTACCCTGGCATGACGTTTTGATAATGGTGTAAATCTCTGTTGGACAAAGTTACTTGTATCAATGTTTGCCTGTATTTACGCCCYCCAAAAATGAAATGTTGATTAGTTGCTAATGTGGCTATCATAAAGAACTACAAATGACATGATGAGCTGGACGAGACTGACGAATCAAGGTAAGAATCTCTGGATTAACTATATAATCTTAGCTAAATGTAGTAATGAATAAATTGGCTACATATCTTTAAATTTACAATTCTGTGAACTGTCTTGTGTTTTAAATTGACACAATACCTGTTAGCAAAGGGGTCAGCTAGAGATGACGTGCAGGAGCTTGCTGGGATTGGAAGTTTTGCATGACATCTGCTTTGATGGTAATTAGCATTTTCGAATCTGAGAGTAAATTGAAAGGGTAAACGAAAGGGGGGATAGATAGTCAGTTGTAATTGTATAACTACAGCTGTAAAGCTATTACCACAGCTGTAACATAAGTACTACAGATGTAAAGCTATTACCACAGCTATAATGGTATTACTACAGCTGTAAAGCTATTACCACAGCTGTAACACTATTAAAAGGGAAAGGGGGATACCAAGTCAGTTGTATCAGTCACATTGGGGCAGCAGGTCGCCTAGTGGTTGGAGCACTGGACTAGTAACCAGCAGGTCGCCTAGTGGTTGGAGCACTGGACTAGTAACCAGCAGGTCGCCTAGTG
>NW_019942674.1:10098-16275 GCF_002910315.2 Salvelinus sp. IW2-2015 | reverse complement strand
GTTGAGCATTGACTAGTAACCAGCAGGTTCACCTAGTGGTTGAACACTGGCACTAGTAACCAGCAGTCGCCTAGTGTTGAGCATTGGACTATTAACCAGCAGGTCACCTAGTGGGAACACTGGACTAGTAACCAGCAGGTCGCCTAGTGGTTGGAGCATTGGACTAGTAACCAGCAGGTCGCCTAGTGGTTGGAGCATTGGACTAGTAACCAGCAGGTCGCCAGTGGTTGGAGCACTGGACTAGTAACCAGCAGGTCGCCTAGTGGTTGGAGCATTGGACTAGTAACCAGCAGGTCGCCTAGTGGTTGGACACTGGACTAGTAACCAGCAGGTCGCCTAGGGTGGGCATGGACTAGAACCAGCAGGTCCTAGTGTTGGAGCATGGACTAGTAACCAGCAGGTCGCCTAGTGGTTGGAGCATTGGACTAGTAACCAGCAGGTCGCCTAGTGGTTGGAGCATTGGACTAGTAACCAGCAGGTCGCCTAGTGTTGGAGCATTGGACTAGTAACCAGCAGGTCGCCTAGTGGTTGGAGCATTGGACTAGTAACCAGCAGGTCGCCTAGTGGTTGGAGCATTGACTAGTAACCAGCAGGTCGCCTAGTGGTTGGAGCATTGGACTAGTAACCAGCAGGTCGCCTAGTGGTTGGAGCATTGGACTAGTAACCAGCAGTCGCCTAGTGGTTGGAGCATTGGACTAGTAACCAGCAGGTCGCCTAGTGGTTGGAGCATTGGACTAGTAACCAGCAGGTCGCCTAGTGGTTGGAGCTTGGACGAGTAACCAGCAGGTCGCCTAGTGTGGAGCATTGGACTAGTAACCAAGCAGGTCGCCTAGTGGTTGGAGCATTGGACTAGTAACCAGCAGGTCGCCTAGTGGTTGGAGCATTGGACTAGTAACCAGCAGGTCGCCTAGTGGTTGGAGCATTGGACTAGTAACCAGCAGGTCGCCTAGTGGTTGTAGCATTGGACTAGTAAACCACAGGTCGCCTAGTGGTTGGAGCATTGGACTAGTAACCAGCAGGTCGCCTAGTGGTTGGAGCATTGGACTAGTAACCAGCAGGTCGCCTAGTGGTTGGAGCATTGGACTAGTACCAGCAGGTAGCCTAGTGGTTGGAGCATTGGACTAGTAACCAGCAGGTCGCCTAGTGGGTTGGAGCATTGGACTAGTAACCAGCAGGTCGCCTAGTGGTTGGAGCATTGGACTAGTAACCAGCAGGTCGCCTATGGTTGGAGCATTGGACTAGTAACCAGCAGGTAGCCTAGTGTTGGAGCATTGGACTAGTAACCAGCATGTCGCCTAGTCGGTTAGAGCATTGGACTAGTAAAACCAGCAGGTCGCCTAGTGGTTGGAGCCACTGGACTAGTAACCGGAAGGTTGCAAGATCAAATCCCTGACTTGCCTAGTTAAATAAAGGTAAAATAACAAAACATATTAATACAGCTTGTAAAGCTCTAACACTATTACTACAGTTATAATGGTGTTACTACAGCTATAATGGATTACTACAGTATATGGTTACTACAGCTATAATGGTATTACTACAGTTATAATGGTATTACTACAGCTATAATGGTTTACTACAGCTATAATGGTATTACTGACAGCTAAATGGTATTCCTACAGCTATAATTGTTACTACAGCTGTAATGGTATTACTACAGCTATAATGGTATTCCTACAAGCTATAATGGTATTACTACAGTGTATATATGGTTTACTACAGCTATAATGTATTAATACAGCTATAATGGTATTACTACAGCTATAAGGATTACTACAGCTATAATGGTATTACTACAGCTATAATGGTATTACTACAGCTATAATGGTATTACTAAGCTATAATGTATTACTACAGCTATAATGGTATTACTACAGCTATAATGGTTTTACTACAGCATAATGGTATTACTACAGCTATAATGGTTTTACTACAGCTATAATGGTATTACTACAGCTATCTTAATGGTTTTACTACAGCTATAATGGTTACTACAGCTATAATAGGTTTACTACAGCTATAATGGTATTACTACAGCTATTATGGTATTACTACAGCTATAATGGTATTACTAGCATAAATGGTATTACTTACAGCATAATGGTATTACTACAGCTTCTAATAGGTTTTACTACAGCTATAATGGTATTACTACAGCTATAATGGTATTACTACAGCTATAATGGTATTACTACCAGCTATTATACAGCTATAATGGTATACTACATCATAATGGTATTACTACAAGCTATAATGATATTACTACATCTATAATGGTATTACTACACCTTATAATGGTATTACTACACGCTATAATGGTTTTACTACAGCTATAATGTATTACTACAGCTATAATGGTTTACTTACATCTATAATGGTATTACTACAGCTATAATGGTATTACTACAGCTTAATGGTATTACTACAGCTATAATGGTATTACTACAGCTATAATGGTTTTACTACAGCTATAATATGGTATTACTACAGCTATAATGGTTTTACTACAGCTATAATATATTACTACATCTATAATGGTATTACTACACCTATAATGGTATTACTACAGCTATAACTGTTTTTACTACGCTATAATGTATTACTACAGCTATATGGTTACATAATAATGGTATTACTACAGCTATAATGGTATTACTACAAGCTATAATGGTATTACTACACTATAATGTATTACTACAGCATAGATGGTATTACTACAGCTATAATGGTTTTACTACAGCTATAATGTATTACTACAGCTATAATGTTTTACTACAGCATAATGGTATGACTACAGCTATAATGGTATAACTACAGCCATAATGGTATTACTACACTATAATTGGATTACTACAGCATATAATGGATTACTACACTATAATGTATTTACTACATCTGTATAATGGTATTACTAACAGCTATTAATGGTATTACTACAGCTATAATGTATTACTACAGCTATAATGGTTATTACTACAGCTATAATGGTATTACTACAGCTATAATGGTATTACAACAGCTATAATGGTATTAACTACAGCTATAATGGTATTTTACTACAGTTATAATGATATTACTACATAATAATGATATTACTACAGCTATAATGGTTTTACTACAAGCTATAATGGTATTACTTACGCTATAATGGTATTACTACAGCTATAATGGTATTACTACAGCTATAATGTGTATTACTACAGCTATAATGGTATTCTACAGCTATAATGGGTTTTACTACAGCGATAGAATGGTATTACTACAGCTATTAATAGTATTTACTACAGCTATAATGTATTACCACAGCTAAATGGTATTCACAGCTATAATGGTATTACTTACAGCTATAATGGTATTACTACAGCTAGAATGGTATTTACTACAGCTATAA
This sequence comes from Salvelinus sp. IW2-2015, assembly GCF_002910315.2. NCBI lineage: Eukaryota > Metazoa > Chordata > Actinopteri > Salmoniformes > Salmonidae > Salvelinus > Salvelinus sp. IW2-2015. The sequence continues at coordinate 12,884 of NW_019942674.1, read as the reverse complement.
TGGTATTACTACAGCTATAATGGTATTTCCTACAGCTATAATGGTTTACTACAGCTATAATGGTATTACTACAGCTAAATGGTATTACTCAGCTTATAATTGATTACACAGTATTAATGGTTTCTACATCTATTAGCTATACTCAGCTATAATGGTATACTACAGCTATAATGGTATTACTGCAGCTATAATGGTATTACTACAGCTATAATGGTATTACTGCAGCTATAATGGTATCCTTAGCATAATGTATTACTACAGCTATAATGGTATTACTACAGCTATAATGGTATTACTACAGCATAATGTTACACAGCTATAATGGTATTGCTACAGCTATAATGTATTACTACAGCTATAATGGATTACTACAGCATAATGGTATTACTACTAGATACAGCTATAATGTATTGCTACAGCTATAATGGTATTACTACAGCTATAATGGTATTACTACAGCTATAATGGTATTACTACAGCTATAATGGTATTACTACAGCTATAATGGTATTACTACAGCTATAACACTATTAAAAGGGGGAAGGTGGATACCTCGTCCCCTAGGGTATACCTAAATGAATGTATTCATCTGAAATGTGTCTTCCCCATTCAACCTCTCTATCAGAGAGTGCGGAGGCTGCCTTAATCCACATCCACATATTCGGTCCCCGGGATGTCCCCATTATAGCTGTAGTAATACCATGTGGTATTACCGCCTTGCACAGGAGCTAATATATTGATAAAAGTCACCTTGTCCGAGAGAGATTTACATTTAGGGCTCACGCAGTAAACAGTAACATGATCATGGTATAGACATAGCCATGGTATGTTAATAGCTCTGCTAAAAGGTTCATCACTAACCAGACATAATTTGTCTACATGTGACGTGGCCCTAAACTCTCAATGGAAACACACTCACACCGTGCACACAGACACACACACACAGACACACCACACCGTGCACACAGACAAACCAACACACACACCACACCCACTGCCACACACCAACTTACTATGAGGGAAACAATTTTGCGGTCCAACAATCATATGGTCTCTAGCAGCACAGATAGATCTTCTGTCTGCAGATCATTCAGGTGGTAATGGTTGTTAAGTAACCATTACATGCATATGTTCTGTCAAAGATACGGGTCCAGGGTCGCTAGAGATATTTACGCAGTTCTGAATCCTTTAATGCCCTTAGGCTGACTAGTAGCCATTAGGGCCTATATGTTCTGCGTAAGTCAGAGTCCTATTTACAGGGTGGCTATGGTCTTTACCGCACCTATTAGGGCCTAGGTTCTGTCTAAGTCAGAATATCAGGTGGCCTTAGTTTGTCGAACAGGTCGTTCAAGTGGCCATAATGGTTCTGTCTAAGTCAGAGCCTATTTACAGGGTGGCCTACTATGCGTTCTGGCTCTAAGGTCAGAGCCTATGTACAAGGGTGGCCATATGGTTCTGGTCTAAGTCAGAGGTCCTAATTACAGGTGGCCTATACTGGATTCTGGTCTAAGTCAGACGTCCTATTATACGAGGTGTGCCTATATGGTCTGGTCTAAGTCACAGAGTCCGATTTACAGGGGGCCTATATGGTTCTGTCTAAGTCAGAGTCCTATACAGGTGCCTATATGGTTCTGGTCTAAGTCAGTCCAATTTACAGGGTGCCTATATGTTCTTGGTCTAAAAGTCAGAGTCGCTATTTACAGGGTGCCTATATGTTCTGTTGTATAAAGTCAGAGTCCTATTTACAGGGTGCCTAGTGGTTGGAGCATTGGACTAGTAACCAGCAGGTAGCCTAGTGGTTGGAGCATTGGACTAGTAACCAGCATGTCGCCTAGTGGTTAGAGCATTGGACTAGTAACCAGCAGGTCGCCTAGTGGTTGGAGCACTGGACTAGTAACCGGAAGGTTGCAAGATCAAATCCCTGACTTGCCTAGTTAAATAAAGGTAAAATAACAAAACATATTAATACAGCTGTAAAGCTCTAACACTATTACTACAGTTATAATGGTGTTACTACAGCTATAATGGTATTACTACAGTTATAATGGTGTTACTACAGCTATAATGGTATTACTACAGTTATAATGGTATTACTACAGCTATAATGGTATTACTACAGCTATAATGGTATTACTACAGCTATAATGGTATTCCTACAGCTATAATTGTATTACTACAGCTGTAATGGTATTACTACAGCTATAATGGTATTCCTACAGCTATAATGGTATTACTACAGTTATAATGGTTTTACTACAGCTATAATGGTATTAATACAGCTATAATGGTATTACTACAGCTATAATGGTATTACTACAGCTATAATGGTATTACTACAGCTATAATGGTATTACTACAGCTATAATCATTGTCACTTCCTGTGGGGGGGGGGGGGGATTAGGACACTTGTGTATCCAGTTGGGAAACACACTAAAGTCTCATTCTATAATGATATCCTTGTGAAGTGTTGTCTCAGGTTTTAATTTTGAGCATTAAAAAAAGTCTTCCTTCGGTGGATTATCCCACTATGTTTAAAGGCAATGTTTTTGGATGACTATTCAAGGCCCTCTGCTTTTGGGGTTTTTGGGCTTTGTGATTTCCTTTGATTATTTTTCTGAACTCCGATAATCTGAAGCTGGTCAAAATCTATCGTTATTTAAATTTTTTACATTTTGAATTTTTGGATTTCTTACCTGGATTAAGAACTGAACTGATAAATGACATTTCTTTTTTTGAAGGCTACAACTTTGAGATATAGCCAATTATAGGCTGTAGGATACCCTTAT
>NW_019942674.1:0-6837 GCF_002910315.2 Salvelinus sp. IW2-2015 | reverse complement strand
TACTACAGCTATAATGGTATTACTACAGCTATAACACTATTAAAAGGGAAAGGTGGATACCTCGTCCCCTAGGGTATACCTAAATGAATGTATTCATCTGAAATGTGTCTTCCCCATTCAACCYCTCTGAATCAGAGAGGTGCGGAGGGCTGCCTTAATCCACATCCACATATTCGGTCCCCGGGGATGTCCCCATTATAGCTGTAGTAATACCATGTGGTATTACCGCCTTGCACAGGGAGCCTAATATATTGATAAAAGTCACCTTGTCCGAGAGAGATTTACATTGTAGGGCTCACGCAGTAAACAGTAACATGATCATGGTATAGACATAGCCATGGTATGTTAATTAGCTCTGCTAAAGGTTCATCACTAACCAGACATAATTTGTCTACATGTGACGTGGGCCCTAAACTCTCATGAACACACACTCACACCGTGCACACAGACACACACACACAGACACACACACCGTGCACACAGACACACACACACACAGACACACACACCGTGCACACACTCACACCAAAGACTTGTTGACTTAGTGGAGGGAAATCAAATGTTTTGCGGTCCAAGTCAGAACCAGGGTGGCCTATATGGTTCTGGTCTAAGTCAGAGTCCTATTTACAGGGTGGCCTATATGGTTCTGGTCTAAGTCAGAGTCCTATTTACAGGGTGGGCCTATATGGTTCTGGTCAAGTCAGAGTCCTATTTACAGGGTGGCCTATATGGTTTCGGTCTAAGTCAGAGTCCTATTTTACAGGTGGGCCTAATATGGTTGTCTAGGTCTAAGTCAGAGTCCTATTTTACAGGGTGGCCTATATGGTTCTGGTCTAAGTCAGAGTCCTATTTACAGGTGGACCTAATATGGTTCTGGTCTAAGTCAGAGTCCTATTTACAGGGTGGCCTATATGGTTATGTCTAAGTCAGTCCTATTTACAGGGTGGCCTATATGGTTCTGGTTCTAAGTCAGAGTCCTATTTACAGGGTGGCCTATATGTTTCTGGTTATAAGTCAGAGTCCTATTTACAGGGTGGGCCTATATGGTTCTGATCTTAAGTCAGAGTCCTATTTACAGGGTGGCCTATATGGTTCTGGTCTAACGTCAGAGTCCTATTTACAGGGTGGCTATATGGTTCTGGTCTAAGCCAGAGTCATTTGCGGGTGGCCTATATGGTTTGGTCTAAGGTAGAGTCCTATTTACAGGGTGCCTAATATGGTTCTGGTCGTCAGAGTCCTATTTACAGGGTTGGCTATATGGTTCTGCTAAGTCAGAGTCATTATTTTAGTGGTGGACCTATGTCTCTGGCTTAAAGAAGAGTCCTTAAAGGTGGTTCTGGTGAGGGGGAAGCTTTAAGGTGGACTATATGGTTTGGTCTAAGCTCAGAGTCCTATTTACAGGGGGCCTATATGGCTGGCGAAGTCAGAGATTGTGGGGATATGGTTTTCTGGTCTATAGTCACGCAGTCCTATTTACAGGGGTGACTAATGATGGTCTGTGTTCTAAGGTCAGAGCCGCTATTTCACAGGGTGGCCTATACGGTCTCTGGAGCTAGTGCGAAGAGGTCGTCACTTTACAGGGTGGCCTATATCGGTTCTGGTCTAAAGTCAGAGGCCTAATTTCGCAGGGTGGCCTATATGGTTCTGGTTCTAAGTCAGAGTCCTATTTACAGGGTGGCCTATATTGGTTCTGGTCTAAGTCAGGAGTCCTATTTACAGGGTGCCCTATATGGGTTCTGGTCTAAGTCAGAGTCCCGTATTTACAGGGGTGCCTAAACTATGGTTCTGGTCTAAGTCAGAGTCCTATTTACAGGGTGGCCTATATGTCTGGGTCTAAGTCAGAGTGCCTATGTGACTCTGATCCTAAGTCGAAGGTCAAATATAAACAATTAGGATTCATTTTTTAAGCATTCATTGCTAGGGCCTTATTGGTCAACAATACAATTTGAGTCTATTAATAAATGTTTTTATTAGTAGCAGGGGTTAAATATTGCGGCTACTATAAATGTGTTTTAGTAGGCAGGGCTAAATTTTATAGTCTATTATAAATGTTTTTTATTAGTAGCCGGGTTAAATATTGCTACTATAAATGTGTTTTTTAGTAGCAGGGCTAAATATAGGTCTATATATAAATGTTTTTTTATTTAGTAGCCGGGTTAAATAATTGCCTTACTATAAATGTGTTTTTAGTAGCAGGCTAAATATAGTCTATATAATGTTTTTTATTAGTAAGCCGGGTTAAATATTGCCTACTATAAATGTGGTTTAGTCAGCAAGGGCTAAATATAAGTACTCATTATAAATGTTTTTATTAGTAGCCGGGTTACATATTGCCTACTATAATGTGTTTTTAGTAGGCTAGGGGCTAAATATAGTCCTATTATAAATGTTTTTATTAGTAGGCGGGGTTAAATTTTATTGCCCTACTATAAAATGTGTTTTAGTAGGCAGGGCTAAAAATATTATAATGTTTATTAGTAGCAGGGGGTAATATTCGCCTACTATAAATGTGTTTTAGTAGCAGGGCTAAATTATTATAAATTGTTTTTATTAGTAGCAGGGTTAAAATATTGCCTACTATAATGTGTTTTAGTGCAGGGCTAAATATAGTCTAATTCCTAAATGTTTTTATTAGTAGCAGGGTTTAAATATTGGCCTACTAAAATGTGTTTTAAGTAGCAGGGCTATAATATAGTCCTAGTATAAATGTTTTTATTAGTAGCCGGTTAAATATTGCCTACTAATAAATGTGTTTTTAGTAGTCAGGGCTAAATATAGTCTATTATAAATGTTTTTATTAGTTAGCCGGGTTAAATATTGCCTACTAATAAAATGTGTTTTAGTAGCAGGGCTAAATATAGTCTATTATAAATGTTTTTTTTATTAGTAGCCGTTTTGGTTAAATATTGCCTACTATAAATGTGTTTTAAGTAGCCAGGGCTAATTATAGTGCTATTATAAATGTTTTTAATTAGTAGCCGGGGTTTAAATATTGCCTACTATAAAATGGTGTTTTAGTAGCAAGGGGCTAAATATAAGTCTATTATAAAATGTTTTTTTATTAGTAAGCCGGGTTATATTGCCTTACTATAATGTGTTTTTAGTAAGCAGGGCTAAATAATAGTCTATTATAAAACTGTTTTTTATTAGTAGCCGGGTTAAATATTTTCTACTATGAAAATTGTGTTTTAGTTAGCCGGGGCCTAAATATAGTCTATTAATAAAATGTTTTTATTAGTAGCCGGGTAAATTATTGCCTACTATAAAATGTGTTATTTAGGTAGGCAAAGGGCTATATCGGTCTATTATAAATGTTTTTATTAGTAGCCCGGGGTTTAAATATTGCCTAGCTATATGATGTGTTTTAGGTAGCAGGGCTAAATATTAGTCTATTATAAATGTTTTTATTAAGTAGCACGGTGTTAAAATATTGCCTACTATAAATGTGTTTTTATAGCAGGGCTAAATATAGTCTATTATAGAATGGTTTTTTTAGTACAATGGCTACTAAAAAATATAGCATATTTAAATGTGTGTTTTTTAGGTATAAAACAATTTAATATCATTTTAAGAATAAGGTTTTTAGTAGGCAAGCGTTAAATAGGCTATTATAAATGTTTTTTTAGTAGGCCAGGGTTAAAACATAGGCTTTATAAATGTTTTTTTAGTTTAGCAGGGTTTAAAAAATAGGGCTATTATAAATAGTTTTTTTTAGTAGCAGGGTTTTAAAAATAGGCTATTTAATGTTTTTTTAAGTAGGGCAGGGTTAAAAATAGGCTATTAAAAAAAAAATTTTTAGGTAGGCAGGGTTAAAATAACACTAGGGCACTAAAATGTTACTAGATATTTTTTGGTTTTTAGAATTGTTATCGAATTGAATTATTGGATTGGGGCAATAATACTATTTTTAATGTTTTACCATAGATCGGGGCCTTCTGGGAAATAACCTGTGTAGGCTCAGTTGGTGGCGCTTGTAACGCCAAGGGTTTGGAAGTTCAATTCCAGGGGGACCAGTAGCGAAAAAAGAAGTAGGGATAATGAATAATGATAATGATAATAATGATATAGGATAAATGAATAAGGATAATGAAGTCGCTGTGGATAAGAGCGTCTGCTAAAATGGACGTAAATGTAAAATTACGCCGAAGTCCTTATGCACTTGTATAACCCTTGTATATTGTTGGCAAGTGTGTTTCCTCTCCTGACCACACGATGGTGAGAATAGAGTCCAATTTCAATAGCCCTTATGGCACAACATCTCCTGCTGTAAGGAGGGTCTGTGGTCATTTTCATCCAATTCTATCTATCTTCACCATTGATTCTTGAAGAATAGAACTGAGGAATTAACTTATCTAATTCATAATAACCACGCAATAAGAGTAGTTTTTAACTGAAATGTTTATCTTTTTGTTGTCATTAGTTGTAAAATCAACAGCGCAAGTTTTTAGCATCCAAAATAATGTTACAAAACCTAATTCTGGTTCTGCATGGACTGTCAGTCGTTCCATCCACAGCTCGGTCTAGGAATTTGAGAGGGGTGACATTCCTCCAGCCCCATCCCCTTAATTTACGAAGCCAAGTGCATTGGACTGAAATACAAAACTCAGATTGTGACAACAACCAACTACTAGGCCTATTGGAATAGGCTATGTTTTGTTATTCTATATTAAAATATACTTTAAATCCACAGTTCAGAGCTATGTTGGGAGATGTGGTGTAGACTAATGAATATTATGGTTAAATTAATAGCAGCTAAGGTGGTGTATAGGGACAAGAGCTATGTTGGGAGATGTGTGTAGACCTTAATGAATATTAGGGCTTAAATTAATACCAGTAGGTGGTGCTATAGGAACCAGAGCTATGTTTGGGAGATGTGTTTAAAACCTAATGAATAGGCCGTTAGGTTAAATTATAACGACAGCTAGGGTCGCTATAGGACAGAGCTATGTTTGGAGATGTTTTTAACTAATGAATAGGCCGTTAGGGTTATTTAATACAGCTCGGTGGTGCTATAGACAGGAAGCCTATGTTGGGGGAGATGTGTGTAGACTAATGAATAGGGCCGTTAGGGTTAAATTATACAGCTTTAGGTGGTGCTATATGGACAGAGCTATGTTGGGAGATGTGTGGTGAGACTAATGGATAGGCCTTAGGGTTAAATTATACAGGCTAGGGTGGTGCTATTAGGACGAGCTATGTTGGGAGATGTGTGGTAGAACCTATGAATAGGCCGTTAGGGTTAAATTATACAGCTAGGTGTGCTATAGGACAGAGCTATGTTGGGAGATGGTGTGTAGACTAATGATAGGCCGTTAGGGTTTAAATTATACAGGGCTAGTGTGGTGGCCTTGATAGGACAGAGCTATGTTGGAGATGTGTGGTAGACTAATGGATAGGCATTAGGGTTAAATTTAATACAGCTAGGTGGTGCTATAGGACAGAGCTATGTTGGGAGATGTGTGTAGATAAATGGATTAGGCCCATTAGGGTTAAATTAATACAGTAGGGTGGTGGCTATAGAAAGAGATTTGAATAATATTATAAATAATGTCATTTGCCAGAACATTTTCATCCAAAAGAAGCAATTTACAGTCAATGTGTGTACAATATTTCACGTATGGGTGGCCCAACCAAGAATTTAACCCATGACTCTTGGCATTGGGGCAAGGCAGCCATGCTTCACCAAAATGATTCATTCACAGGGATTCCTGCCATTGTCACTAACATCCATTGGTCATTATAACCAGAGATAAGTTTACTAATGGGCTTCTAACGGTTGTTTTTAATTAAAGGGGAGTGCAGTCAATAATGTAATTTTCCAGTTGTTTTTTAATGATATTTTCACCACTATGAGGTCAAAATAACACTCTGAGGGTTGTGAAAATTATGATACTACCCCTTTTAAGTGGTACAGAGCTTTAACAAAAAACAATAATCAATCAGGGCTGTGGTATGGTAAATATATTTACATTTGTTCAACACGCCTATACAGTCAAGAAATGACCATTTTAATGTCAAAAGTAGGCAGGTAAATAAATTATGAAAAATATAGTTTAGAGTTTTTTTGTTTTATGAAAATAACACCCCAGAGATTATTAGACATTTAGTGATGAATTTTAAAAAATAACGTAAAAAATACTTAAATGGAGGCTTTAAGGGGCATTACCTGAATTCAAACAAAACAGGGGCATGTTTTTGCACAAAAGTAAGAATTAAGACAATCCGGGAATAAATGACTCAGGCTGAGCTAATGAGCCAAAACATGTGGGTCCAGGCTTAATTGGTTGCACAAAGACCAAGGCAGGATGAGCAGACACGGATTCATTAAGCCAGGTGAAACCAATTCCTGGATAGGTGCGCGCTCAGGGCTCACTCAAATAGACCCCGCCACAGATAAGATTAACTGATTTTAACATGGCAACTAGAGCCAGCGTACTTTTTCCCCGTCGTTGAAAGCACAAATCCTCATGGAGGCATACGAGGAGGTAAAAGATATAATTAAGAAGAAAGGCAACACCGCCAGCAGTGATAAAGCAAAGAGAAAAAGCGTGGCAAGGTATTGGAGGGACGCGCGCTGAATGCGTAAGTAGTGCACAATTACACACTCACCGGCTCCGCTGAAACATCACAATTACAATTCAAATATTTAATTCACCATCTCCAAACAATGCAGTTGTAACTGTAAATTATGGAAACCGGTTAAATTTTTATTTGAAATGCACTGCAGATATGAGTGAAAATAATGTGTAAAGTAACTCCATCAAACTGGGTATAAAGCTATGAAATAAATTTTTTGATATTTTTACTGAAAAAAGACAAAAATACATCTCTCTCAAA
>NW_019942673.1:413127-418127 GCF_002910315.2 Salvelinus sp. IW2-2015 | reverse complement strand
CAAACTTCAACTGTAGAGACGGAAATCTAAGAAAACAAAATCCAGAAAACACATGTAATGTTTGTAAGTAATGAGATTTGCAGTTATTGCATGACAAAGTATTTGATACATCAGAAAAGCAGAACTTTAATATTTGAATACAGGTATAACCTTTGTTTGCAATATCAGAGTATCATACGTTTCCTGTAGTTCTTGACCAGTTTCTACACACTGCAGCAGGTGATTTTTTGCCCACTCCTCGTATACAGGACCTTCTCCAGATCCTTTCAGGTTTTGGGCTGTCGCTGTGGGCCAATACGGGACTTTCAGCTCCCTCCCAAAGTTTTCTAATGGGTTTTTCAGCTGGAGGACTGGCTTTTAGGCCACTCCAGGACCTTGAAGATGCTTCTCACGGAGCCACTGCCTTAGTTGCCCTGGGCTGTGTGTTTCGGCTCTTTTCATGCTGGACAGACCCAGCACGACCCATCTTCAATCTCTTACTGAGGAAGGAGGTTGTTGGCCAAATTTTATGATCTCTCATTACATGCCCCATCCATCCTCCCCTGCAATACAGGCGTCGTCCTGTCCCCTATTGCAGAGAAAAGCGATACCCCAAAGAAATAGCATGGAGGTTTCCCACCTCCAGCTGTCCTACGTTGGCGATGGTTCTTGGGTTTACTCATCCTTCTTCTTCCTCCAAACACGGCGAAGTAGGAGTTTAGACCAAAAGCTCCTATTTTGCTCATCAGACCACATGACCCTTATCGCCATTCCTTCCTCTGGATCATCCAGATAGTCATTTCCAAACTTCAGACGGCCTGAACATGGCGCGTGCTTTGAGCAGGGGACTTGCATTGCGCTGCAGATTTTAAGTCCATTGACGGCTATGTGTTACTAATGAATTTCTTTGAGACTTGTGTCCCAGCTCTCTTCAGGTCATTGACCAGGTCCTGCCGTGTAGTTCTGCTCATCCCTCACCTTCCCTCGCAGGATCCATTGAGCCCCACGACGGTGAGATCTTGTACATGGAGCCCCAGACCCGAGGGTCGATTGCACCTTCCATCTGAACTTCTGGCCATTTTTCTAATAATTGCGCCAACAGTTGTTGCCTTCTCACCAAGCTGCTTGCCGATTTTCCTGTAGCACATCCCAGCCTTGTGCAGTCTACAATTGGCGATCCTGATGTCCTTACACAGCCTTTGTCTTGGCCATATGTGGAGAGTTGAGTCTGTTGGATATTGAGTGTGTGGACAGGTGTGCTTTTATACAGGTAACGTGTTCAACTGGTGCAGTTAATACAGGTAATGAGTGCCGAAGAAACAGGAGGGCTTCTTAAAGTATAAAAACTAACAGGTCTTGAGAGTCCGGAATTCTTACTGGTTGGTAGTGATCAGAATACTTATGTCATGCATAAAATGCAAATTAATTACTTAAAAAATCATACAATGCTGATTTTCTGGAATTTTTGTTTTACATTCCGTTCTCTCACAGTTGAAGTTACCTATGATAAAAATTACAGACCTCTTGTACATGCTTGTAAGTAGGAAAACCTGCAAAATCGAGCAGTGTATATAATAATAACTTGTTCTCCCCACTGTAGATCGTCATGCACAGATCTACCAGACCTGGTGCCCTGACATAAATCTCAGTAAGACAAAAATAAATGGTGTTCTCAAAAAGCGTCCAGTCTCCAGGACTCACAAATTACAAATTCCATCCAGACACGGTTGGCCCTAGAGCAACACAAAAAAAACGATACCATACCTCGATCCTTAAACATCCAGCGCCACAGGTAACTTCCACAAAGCTCGTGATACGAAGGCTGAAGACAAGGCAAAAAGGTCCTATCTTCTGCCAGCAAAAGGAACATTAAAATTTACAGTACCTCAATTAGGATCTGGACTAAAAAGACGTGAATCAGTATTATTTAAACCCATTGCCCCTATGGCGTGAATGGATCTAGGGATCTCTCACCAACCCAGAACTAACTAAAATGGAACAAACACTCAACACCAATCCAGCCACCATCCTGCAAAAATATCTCATGACAACGATGAAACCCCAAATAACGCATGCAGAGCAAAATTAAGCCGATACCCGCTATTATCAAAAGACGAGAGAGAGCAAAAGAGAGCTGAGAGAGACAATGAAGACACTGTCTGCCACTGTCATGACACACACAGCACAGAAAGTATACGCACTGACAAGACACACATCGATGTGCAAAACAGTACCAACCTTTGCAGGAATGTTCAACAAAAATTAACCACGTATAGATTCTGCTCAATCAACCTAAAAAGAGCTGAAGGGTTCCTTTCCTAAACGAATCATTCATCATGATCAGTGTGTGAGAACTCAGAAGCACTTCTTATTGGCAGTCAGAGAGAAGTGAATTCTAAACCAAGCTGGCTACTGGCAACCATTTCCCTTATCTCTATCGCAATGCACACATTAAGAGGTATGAGAACACACAGGACAATCGCACTCTGAGTGTATGGGGTCATGGGCTACATACGTGTCTGCCTATATGTTGTTTGGAGTGTGTGTTGTGTGATGGTGGTTAGGGCTGAGGGCGCTGTGATGTGTATGTATGTCTAAGGTGAGGTCCTCTAGACTGGATTCCTACGGTATTGTTAGTTGGAGGGGGACGTGAAGTCTTATAGTGGGGACACAGAGAAGAGAGGGGAGGGGCTCCAAGGATAATGCAGCTCAGTGTGTGTATGTGGTGGTGTTGTTGTTGTAGGAATCTCTGAGGAAGGATGATAGATCGGTTTAAATCAAGTGGGTCACAGACCTCTTCTTCTATTGTTGGCCCTGCACCCCTTCTTGCACACCAGAATTGGCACACACACACACACACACAACACACACAACACACACACACACACACACACACACCACACACACACACACACACACACACACACACACACACACACACAGCCACACACACACACAACAACACCACACACTCAAGAAGGTGAGTGATTAAATGACTCCAGAGTATCCCCATGTAGAGAGAGGCGGGTGCGAGCTACCAGAGACATATATAGATTGCGTTGTTGTAAACTGCGGCTGCGGTTGGATGTGGGAAATGGTGCTGAGTTGTGATTATGAGTGTTACAAGAGCGGCTGGGGATGCGAGGAACCAAGTGTGTGTGTGTGTGTTGTGTGTGCTGTGGTGTGTGTGTTGTGTGTGTGCGTGTGTGTGTGTGTGTGGGTTTTGTGTGTGTGTGTGTTGTTCGTGTGTTGATGGCTGTGCTGTGGTGTGTGTGGTTGTGTTCTGTGTGTGTGTGTGTGTGGTGTCGTGTGTGTGTGTGTATCTAACAAAGCTCTCACAGACTCACAGACCACTGCCGAATCCGACGTTTGTCCATAATGTCACATTTCAATGGATATGTTAACCAGGCCATTCATTCTAAATGCGTAAGTTAAGGCATTCATCCAATTATGTTATGTTAAGGCATTCATTCCAAATGGTTAAGTTAAGGCCATTCATTCCCAAATGGTTAAGTAAGGCATTCATCTCCAAAAGGTTAGGTTAACGGCATTCATTCCAACTGTAAGAATTTAAGCATTCATTCCAAATGGTTAGGTTAAGCATTCATTCCAAATAGGTTAAGTTAAGGCATTCATTCCAAATGGTTAGGTTAAGGCATTCATTCCAAAGGGAATGTGTTTGATGGATCGCGGGAAAAGAGCGGGAATCGGCTTTTGTAGGCTACATTCCAAGCTATGTCTTCCGATGGTGCAACTGCTATCGGCATCCAAAGACTATCCAACTTGAATATGCGCTTGGAGGTAAGGATGACAGCAGCGGTGTAGTCTACAGCGATACGGATATCACTTATTGTTTAATATCTACATAGTGCATTGATGTGAATCCCACTCCTGCTCTCTCATTTAGTTATTTGCGCCTTATAGATTGTGGTTGTTGTGGATGGCTGTTCACAAATCTAAATGTGTATTTGAACCCAATAATGGTTGAATTCAAGAAGTTTAAGCTGCCTATCAATCATTGTTTTTGAAAACAGTGGGACAGCCAGTGAAAAATGTGCTCTTGCAACAGCTGCATAGCGCAGATCCAAGCCTATGGAATAAAAGTGGGGCTATTATTGCTCAATCTAATTCATTTTGATAAAAATAAATCCATAGGCCTAATGGACACATGCTCAAACTCGTACACTTTTGATAGACAAAGGGGCGATCTGTAGTTGCTACATCCATTTTTGGACTTATATATTATATACAGTATATAGTACCAGTCAAAAGTTTGGACACACCTACTCATTCCAAGGTTTTTCTTTATTTTTACAATTTTCTACATTGTAGAACAATAGTGAAGACATCAAAGCTATGAAATAACACATATGGAATCATGTAGTAACAAATCAAAATAGATTTGAGATTTTTCAAAGTAGCCACCCTTTGCATTGATGACAGCTTTCTACACTCTTGGCATTCTCTCAACCAGCTTCATGAGTTAGTGTCCTGGAATACATTTAAATGAACAGGTTTGCCTTGTTAAAAGTTAAAAGTTCTGTCTTAATGCATTTGAGCCAATAGGTTGTGTTGTGACAAGGTAGGGGGGTATAGAGATGATAGCCCTATTTGGCAACAGACCAAGTCCCTATTCTGTAAAGAACATCTCAAATAAGCAAAGAGAAACAACAGCCAATCATTACTTTAAGACATGAAGGTCAGTCAATCCAGAAAATGTCAAGAACTTTGAAAGTTTCTTCAAGTACAGTCGCAAAAACCATCAAGCGCTATGATGAAACTGCCTCTCATGAGGACTGCCACAGGAAAGGAAGACCCAGAGGTACCTCTGCTGCAGAGGATAAGTTAATTCGACTTACCAGCCTCAGAAATTGCAGCCCAAATAAGTGCTTCACTGTCACGCCCTGACCGTAGATTGCTTTGTATGTTTCTATTTTTAGTTTGGTCAGGGTGTGATGTGGGTGGGTATTCTATGTTGTAGGTCTACACGCATACCTCAACCCAATTTGAGATCGGTTGGG
>NW_019942673.1:408173-411437 GCF_002910315.2 Salvelinus sp. IW2-2015 | reverse complement strand
ATGAGTTGGACCGCAGAGTGAAGGAAAAGCAGCCAACAAGTGCTCAGCATGTGGGAACTCCTTCAAGACTGTTGGACAAGCATTCTAGGTGAAGCTGGTTGAGAGAATGCCAAGATTGTGCAACGCTGTCATCAAGGCAAGGGATGGCTACTTTGAAGAATGTAAAATACCAAATATATTTTGATTTGTTCAACACTTTTTTGGTTACTACATGATTCCATATGTGTTATTTCATAGTTTTGATGTCTTCAGTATTATTCTACAATGTAGAACATTTAAAAAAAAAAAAAAAAAAAACCTTGAATGAGTAGGCGTGTACAAGCTTTTGACTGGTACTGTACGTCCATTGATTCTTGAAGAATATAACTTATAAATGCCTCATGAGCTTAGTTCAACTGTCACACTCCATGAGAACCCAAAATATAAGATTGTTTACAAACATAGGAGAAAAACATTGTAAATGAAAACAAACACTAACCTCATAACAACAATAATTTTGATGGATGGTCAGTTCTTGCATCCATAGCTCTGTCTATTAATCTGAGTGTGGTTACATTTCTCCAGGCCCATCCCTCAGTAGTTTTACCAAAACAGTGGTGTGGCGACCGTTTTGTTATTGTTTCATCTGTGGATTTGCCCTTTAAACAGCTGCATATTATCAAGATATCRGAGTGTCACCAACAAAAAGGTAAACAATAGGCCTATAGCAAATGGAGCATATGTGTCATGTTGTATAAATGATTGGAGACAGCCACAGGAATACGTAATAGGGGGTTTTAATACTCCATCCAAAAATACAACATGCCATGAAAAGCACGGGGACGATGCCCAAAACAAACACGTATACAAAAACACAGGGATGTAACCAAAACAAAAGAGCGAGGTAAAACCTCTAATAAATACACGGGACGAGACCCGCAATACACTACACAGGGCGAGACCCGTAATAACAAATGCACAACAATACACGGGACGAGAACCGTAATAACCAGTGCACAATACACGCGGCACGAAAGCCAAAATAACAAAGCACAGGTACTCACAGACCAACGGACATGGGAACAATAATCGACAAAACAATGGTGAACAGAGGATACATATATACAATTTACTAATCAGGGGGAATGGGAACCAGGTGTGCGTAATGAAACACTTCAGTGACGCCTAGAGGCCGGTGACGTAGACCTCCGGAGCTGGTKCACGGAATGAGCAGTAGTACCGGGGGAATCCGTGACTGTACCCACCCCTGACGCGCTGCACCAGCAGCGGGACGACAGCGACCTCGCAGACGACCACAGGGTCACGGTGCGGGTGAGCCAGGGCCAGTTGCAGATGCCGAAATTGAGTCGTTGTTGGACAGGCCAGTTGCGGCTGCCAAAGTTAAGTCGGCGTCGGACGGGCCAGTTGCAGCTGCCGAAGTTGCGGCGGTGTCGGACGGACCAGTTGCAGCGGCGTCGGACGGGCCAGTTGCGCCGCTGCAACTGGTCCGTCCGACACCGCCACAACTTCGGCAGCTGCAACTGGCCCGTCCGACGCCCGCTTTAACTTCGGCAGCTGCAACTGGCCCGTCCGATGTCGCCTCAACTTCGCAGCAGCAACTGGCCCGTCCGATGCCGCCTCAACTTCGGCAGTGCAACTGGCCCGTCCGACAATGACGCAACTTCGGCAGCTGCTACTGGCCCGTCCGACGCCGCTGCAACTGGTCCGTCCGACACGCCACAACTTCGGCAGCTGCAACTGGCCCGTCTGACGCGCCCCAACTTCGGCAGCTGCAACTGGCCCGTCCGACAATGACGCAACTTCGGCAGCTGCAAACTGGCCCGTCCGACGCCGCTGCAGCTGGTCCGTCCGCACGCCGCAACTTCGGCAGCTGCAACTGGCCCCTCCGACGCCGACTTAACTTTGGCAGCCGCAACTGGCCTGTCCAACAACGACTCAATTTCGGCATCTGCAACTGGCCCTGGCTCACCGCACCGTGACCCTGTGGTCGTCTGCGAGGTCGCTGTCGTCCCGCTGCTGGTGCAGCGCGTCAGGGGTGGGTACAGTCACGGATTCCCCGGTACTACTGCTCATTCCGTGAACCAGCTCCGGAGGTCTACGTCACCGGCCTCTAGGCGTCACTGAAGTGTTTCATTACGCACACCTGGTTCCCATTCCCCCTGATTAGTAAATTGTATATATGTGCCCGTTGGTCTGTGAGTACCTGTGCTTTGTTATTTCGGCTTTCGTGCCGCGTGTATTGTGCACTGGTTATTACGGTTCTCGTCCCGTGTATTGTTGTGCATTTGTTATTACGGGTCTCGCCCTGTGTAGTGATTGCGGGTCTCGTCCCGTGTATTTATTAGAGGTTTTACCTCGCTCTTTTGTTTTGGTTACATCCCTGTGTTTTTGTATACGTGTTTGTTTTGGGCATCGTCCCCGTGCTTTTCATGGCATGTTGTATTTTTGGATGGGTATTAAAACCCCCTATTACGTATTCCTGTGGCTGTCTCCAATCATTTATACAACATGACACATATGCTCCATTTGCTATAGGCCTATTGTTTACCTTTTTGTTGGTGACACTCTGATATCTTGATAATATGCAGCTGTTTAAAGGGCAAATCCACAGATGAAACAATAACAAACGGTCGCCACACCACTGTTTTGGTAAAACTACTGAGGGATGGGCCTGGAGAAATGTAACCACACTCAGATTAATAGACAGAGCTATGGATGCAGAACTGACCATCCATCAAAATTATTGTTGTTATGAGGTTAGTGTTTGTTTTCATTTACAATGTTTTTCTCCTATGTTTGTAAACAATCTTATATTTTGGGTTCTCATGGAGTGTGACAGTTGAACTAAGCTCATGAGGCATTTATAATTTATATTCTTCAAGAATCAATGGACGTACAGTACCAGTCAAAAGCTTGTACACGCCTACTCATTCAAGGGTTTTTTCTTAATTTTTAAAATGTTCTACATTGTAGAATAATACTGAAGACATCAAAAACTTGAATAACACATATGGAATCATGTAGTAACCAAAAAAGTGTTGAACAAATCAAATATATTTGGTATTTTACATTCTTCAAAGTAGCCATCCCTTGCCTTGATGACAGCGTTGCACAATCTTGGCATTCTCTCAACCGCTTCACCTAGAATGCTTGTCCAACAGTCTTGAAGGAGTTCCCACATGCTGAGCACTTGTTGCTGCTTTTCCTTCACTCTGCGGTCCAACTCATCCCAAACCATCTCAATTGGGTTGAAACGTACTGGTG
>NW_019942673.1:405470-408148 GCF_002910315.2 Salvelinus sp. IW2-2015 | reverse complement strand
CCGACGCCGCCCCAACTTCGGCAGCTGCAACTGGCCCGTCCGACAATGACGCAACTTCGGCAGCTGCAACTGGCCCGTCCGACGCCGCTGCAGCTGTCCGTCCGACACCGCCGCAACTTCGGCAGCTGCTACTGGCCGTCCGACGCTGCTGCAACTGGTCCGTCCGACACCGCCCCAACTTCGGCAGCTGCAACTGGCCGTCCGACAATGACGCAACTTCGGCAGCTGCAACTGGCCCGTCCGACGCCGCTGCAACGGTCCGTCCGACACCGCCACAACTTTGGCAGCTGCAACTGGTCCGTCCGACACCGCCACAACTTCGGCAGCTGCAACTGGCCCGTCCGACACCGCCCCAACTTCGGCAGCTGCAACTGGCCCGTCCGACAATGACGCAACTTCGGCAGCTGCAACTGGCCCGTCCGACGCCGCTGCAACTGGTCCGTCCGACACCGCCACAACTTCGGCAGCTGCAACTGGCCCGTCCGACGCCGCTGCAACTGGTCCGTCCGACACCGCCACAACTTCGGCAGCTGCAACTGCCCGTCCGACGCCGCTTTAACTTCGGCAGCTGCAACTGGCCGTCGATGTCGCCTCAACTTCGGCCAGCAGCAACTGGCCCGTCCGATGCCGCCTCAACTTCGGCAGCTGCAACTGGCCCGTCCGACAATGACGCAACTTCGGCAGCTGCTACTGGCCCGTCCGACGCCGCTGCAACTGGTCCGTCCGACACCGCCACAACTTCGGCAGCTGCAACTGGCCCGTCTGACGCCGCCCAACTTCGGCAGCTGCAACTGGCCCGTCCGACAATGACGCAACTTCGGCAGCTGTCGGACGGGCCAGTTGCAGCTGCCGAAGTTGTGGCGGTGTCGGACGGACCAGTTGCAGCGGCGTCGGACGGGCCAGTAGCAGCTGCCAAAGTTGCGTCATTGTCGGACGGGCCAGTTGCTGCTGCCGAAGTTGAGGCGGCATCGGACGGGCCAGTTGCAGCTGCCGAAGTTGCGGCGTTGTTGGACGAGCCAGTTGCGATGCCGTCGGACGGGCCAGTTGCAGCTGCGTTGGATGGGCCAGTTGCAGCTGCCGAAGTTGSGGCAGCGTTGGACGGGTCATTCCAGATGTCTCCATTTATGGTTGGTTATTCTGTCACGTTGTATAAATGATTGGAGACAGGTGCAGRAATACGTAATAGGGGGTTTTAATAMTCCGCCCAAAAATGCAACATGCCATGAAAAGCACGGGGACGAAGCCCAAAACAAACACGTATACAAAAACATAGGGATGTAACCCAAACAAAAGAGCGAGGTAAAACTTCTAATAAATACACGGGGCGAGACCCATAATAACAAATGCACAAGCAATACACTGGACGAGACCCATAATAACCAGTGCACAATACACGCAGCTCGAAAGCCGAAATAACAAAGCACAGGTACTCACAGACCAACGGACATGGGAACAATAATTGTGCAGACAATGGTGAACAGAGGGCACATATATATAATTTACTAATCAGGGGAAATGGAAACCAGGTGTGCGTAATGAAACAGTTCAGTGACGCCTAGAGGCCGGTGACGTAGATCTCCGGAGCTGGTGCACGGAATGAGCAGTAGTACCGGGGGAATCCGTGACAATATGGCATTCATTTTTCACTTGAAAATAGCACTTTTCAGTAGTGCTCAAAACATGACATTCCATGAGCGCAACATTTATTTTTCAACTTGAATCAATGAGCCCAATCAGTCCTCCATGACAACAAAATCATAAACAACAGAGTAGGGCTGGCTAATAACTCCTTAGTTTTAGGGTTATGCTCAGGTCAAACAATTTGGCTAATCTATACATATTTCCAAGTCCTATTCTTGATGATCAAGGGGTATAACATTTATTGGACGTATTGGAATTCTGATAGACTTTGGTTTTTAATGAAAATATATAATGTAATCGTAATATTATATGTAGTAGAAAGCGATGGGTTAGATTTGAAGAAACCTGCATAACCAACCCATAAAGTAAAATGTAACATCCATATATGGCCAGCTATGTAAACTGTAACATAGATTTATCCTGCAATAGATGTCGTTCAATTGGTAACATACATTTTTGTCTTCTTATAATGCCTCTTAARGGGAAAGTAATTGAAAGTAACTGAATGTAATCAGATTATGTTACTGAGTTTGGGTAATCCAAAAGTTATGTTACTGATTACAATTTTGGACAGGTAACTGTAATAGATTCCATTTAGAAAGTAACCTACCCAACCCTGGCAACATGTTTTTCATAGATCCAGTGCAACAGTTTACATACACCTAAGCCAAATACATTTAAACTCAGTTTTTTACAATTCATTTAATCCTAGTAAAAATTCCCTGTCTTAGGTCAGTTAGGATCACCACTTTATTTTAAGAATGTGAAATGTCAAAATAATAGTAGAGAGAATTATTTATTTCAGTTTTTATTTCTTTCATCACATTCCCAGTGGATCAGAAGTTTACATACACTCAATTGGTATTTGGTAGCATTGCCTTTTAAATGTTTAACTTGGGTCAAATGTTTCGGGTAGCCTTCCACAAGCTTCCCACAATAAATTGGGTGAATTTTTGCCCATTCCTCCTGTAACTGAGTCAGGTAGGATGGAAAAGTATGTTGGATATATTGAAGCAAAATCTCAAAGACATCATCAG
>NW_019942673.1:396533-399443 GCF_002910315.2 Salvelinus sp. IW2-2015 | reverse complement strand
CATGATGCCATCTATTTTGTGAAGTGCATCAGTCCCTCCTGCAGCAAAGCACCCCCACAATATGATGCTGCCACCCCCATGCTTCATGGTTGGGATGGTGTTCTTCGGCTTGCAAGCCTCCCCCTTTTTCCTCCAAACATAACGATGGTTATTATGGCCAAACAGTTCTATTTTTGTTTMATCAGACCAGAGGACATTTCTCCAAAAAGTATGATCTTTGTCCCTAAGTGCAGTTGCAAACCGTAGTCTGGCATTTTAATGGCGATTTTGGAGCAGTGGCTTCTTCCTTGCTGAGCCGCCTTTCAGGTTATGTCAATATAGGACTTGTTTACTGTGGATATAGATACTTTTGTACCTGTTGTTTCCTCCAGCATCTTCACAAGGTCCTTTGCTGTTGTTTTGGGATTGATTTGCACTTTTTGCACCAAAGTACGTTCATCTCTAGGAGACAGAACGTGTCTCCTTCCTGAGCGGTATGACGGTTGCGTGGTCCCATGGTGTTTATACTTGCATACTATTGTTTGTACAGATGAACGTGGTACCTTCAGGCATTTGGAAATTGCTCCCAAGGATGAACCAGACTTGTGGAGGTCTACAATTTTCTTTCTGAGGTCTTGGCTGATTTCTTTTGATTTTCCCATGATGTCAAGCAAGGAAGCACTGAGTTTGAAGGTAGGCCTTATAATACATCCACAGGTACACCTCCAATTGACTCAAATGATGTCAATTAGCCTATCAGAAGCTTCTAAAGCCATGACATCATTTTCTCGAATTTTTCAAGCTGTTTAAAGGCACAGTCAACTTCGTGTATGTACTTCTGACCCACTGGAATTGTGATACACTTATTATTTCACTTATAATTCACTGTATGTAAACTTCCAACTTCAACTGTACATTTTTGTTCAAAATAACATATTTGAAGTCCAAAAATATCTCAGATGCAGATATTTCCATKATATTTTATGAAAGGTATGTTTAATATTTTTTTGAAATATATTTTTGTACTCAGTGGGCTAAATTACAATAAAACAACTACTGAGCCAACATGTTAATTGACTGTAAGTCGCTCTTGACACGATTCTCTCAGGAATAAATGAGGACACCTCTATATTTTTCAACGTTGATGTTTGGATGCAATTACACTGCGACTAATTGGCCTACTTCACAATTATCACATACTAATGATACTGCATGAGGAAGACACTAATAGGAGAGAGAGGACAGAGGAGGAAACAACATACTCTTGATTTGGTCGGCTTTTGAATATCTAGATTTAAGTGTGCATGTGAATGTGTGTGTTTGTCTTAATGAGTGTGTGTTGTTAATGATGGGAGCGGAGACATCAAAAGARTGTGWRCCACAGTCARGCTGATGAAAGCGTCTGTACCTTGTAGCAGGTCATCTGACAGAACGGTGGATCTTCTGAACCGGGTTATATCTCCTCTTTACCTTTATGGTAACCGGTGTGTTTATAAAACACACAAACAACACACACACACACACACACACACACACACACACACACACACAACACACACACAACACACACAACACACACACACACACACACACACACACACACACACACACACCACACACAACACACCTCCCACTGAGCCCAATACTCTGTAAACCAGTGTCTAGTGGTGTAAATAGGCTGATCTCCATGGAGTTTTTTGTTGTGCCGCATGGGGCAGATGTCTCTGGCATCCCTGAATTGTATCCTTCTTCTTTTCTAAATCCCCCCAGTTTAAAGTGAAACCCAGATAGGATTGACATTGTGTTCGTGCTCAGAACGCTCTTTAACTCAGGATCACAATTGACCGTCACATGTGATCTGCAGCCTAGTCTCTTCTCTTTTTCTTCCCCCCTCTCTCTTCCCTCTCTCTCTTTTTCAACATAATTGTCCTGACTTCGTTCTTTCTGACCAAAGTCAAATACATTTGACTCAGTCTCTCTCGTTTCCCGGGTATACAGTATGAGACACAGCTCCCTTGATCAATATCTCTCCCTCCTCACTCTCTTCTCTCTCTTTCTCACACACATAAATACAGGAGCCTGGGGCCCTGCTCTGAGATGAAGGGCCTCCCCTAGTGTTGCTTGCTTCAACAGCCTAGAGAAGAGAGAGAAGGAGATCGAGAGAAGACAGAGGGAAGGAGAGACAAGAGAGGGACTATTATTTCAGAAGTGCTTTGGAGCCTGGAGGGATTGGGGAGTAACCTACAGCTCTGTGTGTGACAGGCCATGACCTCTTCAGAACATGGGACACACACACCACACACCCTGCTTTCATCTGACGACGGGGTGTGTGAGAGCACTCTCTCAAACATTTGCTGGAGAGCGCTAGCTTTTACTCAGGGCCCGCCGGAAGGACGGATACACAGACAGCATGGGAGGAGGGAGGGAGCTCAGAGGATAGAGTGATTGGGGGCGACAGGGGTATATCGGGCGGCAGGGGGAGGTGAGGTGAGGGCGAGGGGGTAGAGAGCCTAGCCCGTTGGGTTCGACAGAATTCAGCATTGTCACCGAGGGAGCGCAGGCAGGCAGCTCATTCTGTTGATACGAACTGATCCAAAACAAAAAATGCATTTGTTCCTCGCAGATGAAGCCAGTGGTCGTCAAGGTAACCACATTAATCTCCCTTTCTGTGCTTCCTCTCTTGTCGAGCCGGTAATGCGTGCGCTCCTTACTGCAAAGCCGCCCTCAAAGCCAGGCCTCTAACTAGCCCCCTAATTAGCTGCAATTACAAGAAGACAAACATGATGAGATAATAGAATTTGCAAAATAATGACATACCACGGCAAAATATTCCTCCTCCTAAGCACCGTTTTTCCTCTCCAGAGCTCTACAATGAGCTTGGGCCCTTCTAAGCTGGGGCTGGAAAATGGGCTGTATATGTTCCCACAGAAC